>NC_142493.1:13953936-14257270 GCF_965113065.1 Corylus avellana
TTCAAGACATTGAAAACAAATATAATTGGTCTCAAAATTCATACCCCACAGACATGTGCAAGTGTGCTCAAGATAGATTTAAATTGAAACAAGAATCATCTCATGTTGCCAAAAGTAAGTAATAAGACTCAAAATCCCTAAGTCATATGATCATGTGTTCACAACTTTAAGCCTATCAAAATCAAAGCTCAACCATATGCTTAAGAATGACATAACAATAATAATGGATTGTGTTTTGTTTTTCCATACCCCCCAACTTGAATCATACATTGTCCTCAATTGTATGTATAGAACTAAAGAATAAGATCAAGAGTATAGGAATACCTGAATGAGCAGATGTGGGCATATCATACCCCCAAACTTGAATGCAAAAACACATGTCCTAAAAATAAAGTGATACTCCAACCAAATACCAATCAAGTGCACACATTGTTGTAAAAAGATAAACAAAGAATGAAACAACAATGGAGAAAATAAACCTGGATGGAGATCATATGCCCTGGTGGAGTGGAGGGTCAAGCGCACAGGGCCTGCACTTGATCCTAGGAGGTATTTCTCAATGTAAGTCCGAGTCCCGAAGGATCTTACCTCGATCCTTCAGAAGTCCAATCAAGCTCTTCCATCCCTTCTTCTTTATGATCATGTAGCACTCCACAAGGAAGAGGATTCTTCTTAACATCCCGAAACTGCCTCTCCCAACGAATAGGTCTTGATGCTCCCCATGACAATGTTCAGGGTGTTTGTCCTGAACTGGTTTCATGATCAACCTCTTGTCTCTATGGGAGTTCTCAAAAACTGGGGTAGCCAGGGAATTTGCCAAAAAATTTTCCACCCCAATGAAATCAACTTCAACAACTTTTGAATGAAATATGTCCCCTGTGGGGTTGTCATCAGGTGGTGGAGTACTTGAAGTAAGAGGCATTGGCTCCGGTGGGTTGCTCCATGATGGGGCTCTAGATGGAGGATCAGGAAGTGAGTCTTCAACAGTTTCTCCAATGTCATCCAAGAGGTAACATGCATTTTGATCAGGCACATTCTGGAAGGCATTGAAGATGTTCAATCTGATCTTCATATTTCCAAAGGAGATCTTCATTACTCCGGTTCGGCAATTTATGCATGCATTGGCTGTGGCAAGGAAAGGTCGCCCAAGGATGACAGGAATTTGCTTCTCTGGATTTGGAACCGGTTCTGTGTCCAGAACTATAAAGTCAACTGGATAGTAGAACTTGTCCACCTTGATAATGACATCCTCCACAATCCCGCGGGGTTTCTTGATCGAGCGGTCAGCCAATTGCAAGACAATACTTGTCGGTTTCAATTCCCCTAGGCCCAGTTTCTGATATACCGAGTATGGAAGCAAATTAACACCAGCTCCTAAGTCGAGGAGAGCTCTCTCAATCTCGGTGTTTCCGATGATGCATGAAATTGTAGGCGCTCCAGGGTCTTTGAACTTCGGAGGAGTGTTATGCTGAATCAGAGAGCTTACTTGCTCGGTGAGAATGACCTTCTTGGGAATGTGCTTCTGATTCTTCCTCTTTTGAGTGCACAAGTCTTTGAGAAACTTTGCATAGGCTGGAATTTGCTTGATGGCCTCAAGGAGTGGGATGTTGATTTGAACCTGCTTGAAGGTTTCCATCATGTCTTGTATCTTCTCTCCTTGTTTCCCAAAGTGGGTGGGTGCCTTGAGACGTTCTGGAAAGGGGGCCTTAGGCTCATATGGTACCTCAGGAGTGGGGGTAGATGATGAAGATGCCTTGATGCTTACTTGTTTACCCTTGTCCTGATGCAGATTTTGCGGGGCCTCAATTTGCTTATCCTTCTTTTCTTCCACATGATTGTCAACCATTCTTCCACTTCGCAATGTGGTGACGGCTTGAACTTGCTCCAGTTGAGATGTGCTTCCTTCTACCATGTATAGTCCCCTAGGGTTGGTCACTGGTTGACTTGGAAGCTTTCCTTCTTCCCTCCTGTTGAGGGTATTGGCAAGTTGTCCGACTTGAGCTTCTAGCTTGGCAATGGAATGGGTATGTGAGTTTACTCTTTCCTCTTGAGATTTGATTGACTGCTTTATCTCGCTGGTCAGCTCATTCACTGCTTTTAGAATTCGATCCTCAAAATTAGACTCTGATGGAGACTGGTAGTGCTGTTGTGGAGGCCGGTAAGTGGAATGAGGTTGGTAAGGCTGCCTGTTGGATTGAGCTTTATTGTATGGCCTTGGGGCCGAGTTGCCCGAATTTGAATTCTCCCACGAGGAATTTGGATGATTTCTCCACCCGGGGTTGTAGGTATTGAAGTACTGATCATTACCCGGTCTAGAGAAAGCTGCATTAACCTGCTCATTTGCAATATCAGTATAATTTCCATTAACAGGGCAGTTATTTATCTGATGCATAGGACTGGAACAGAATGAGCATGATTCAGTGTGTGTGTGAGTAGCATTAGGAGCAAAACCAACAATCAACAGAACTTGGTCTAGCTTCTTGGAGATAGCTTCAACCACTTGGTCGGCCATGTTTGGGGAATGGCCGGCTTCATACAAACTCTCCGTCTTGGGTGCTTTAGGTGCTGGTGCCCTTCGTCTGGCGGAGACCTGCTGAAGAGAATTGTTACTCAAGTTTTGAAACATAGACCATGCTTCATCTTCGCTTTTCAACATGAATGTCCCCCCACATGATGCATCTACCATTTTTCTATTGGACTCGGTCAGGCCATCATAAAAACACTGCACTAGCTGCCATTTTGGGACAGCGTGGTGTGGACATGATCTAAGCAGGCTCTGTAGTCTATCCCAAGTCTCATGGAAATCCTCTCCCTCATACTGGGAGAAGGTAGTGATGGCTCTCCTAGTATCATTGGTCATTCCTATGGGAAAATACTTCTTAAGAAATTCTTGCTGTAATTGAGCCCAAGAAGTAATAGAGTTAGGTGTTAAGGATTGAAACCAATGTTTGGCTTTTTCCTTGAGGGAGAAAGGAAAAAGACGCATCCTTAAGGCATCCTCAGTGAATCCATTCATTTTAGTGGTATCACAAATTGCTTCAAAATCACTGAGGAAGTCATAAGGATTTTCAGTGCTAAGCCCTAGGAAAGAAGGTAAACTCCGTATAGTGCTGGGCTTAATTTCATAATGGGTTGCCGTAATTTCTGGCAACCGGAGACATGTGGGAGTAGTGTAAGTGGTAGGAAGATAGTGATCTTGCAATGCTACGTGGTTACCGTCCCCCATAGTCTCAGTGGAACGTTCCTCTAACAAATTAGAGTTCTTTTGGGATCTAATTTGTCTAAGAGTGCGTTCGATTTCAAGGTCGCAAGAAATTAATGGAAAAGATAAAGAACGACGACCTAGCATAAACTAAACAGAAATTTAAAAGAAAACAGAAGAAAAAAAAAATTAAGCTAAAACAAAAAACAAACAAGCTCACAAACGGCCTTAGTGTGCACTTAGGGGGATGCAGGATGCCGCAAGTGCGCTCGATCGCACGGTAGGGTGCGTTCGATCGCAGTCACAGAGAAGGCAGCTTACGGACCTATTTGCAGTTTCTGAAAAAGAATAAAATCAATGCAAAACAGAATTAAAATTTAGCAACTTAAAACAGGAAAATAATTTATTAAGCTAAAGTTTATCTCTAAAATTTGACAATAAAACCGTTAAGCAGTCCCCGGCAACGGCGTCAAAAATTGGTGTGGTATTTTTGTGACCAAAAATATCAATTATAAAAATAACCACTCGCAATAGGACGAATCTTTGTAGGATACGGCTATAGAGAGGGTGTCGAACCTCAAGGACTGCAGGGGTTTTATTATCAAAATTTGAAAGATTAAAATTAACTTAATTAAAAAGAGAATTGATTTGATTTTCTTTAAAACTAAAAGTGCATGAAAATAAAAGAGATTTAAAATAAGAGAGAGAGTATAGGGTATTGACTTCACCTCTATCCGCACAACAATGGCTATCATAATTAATCCCAGAAATTCATTCTATGCATGTTATAAATAAACAAGAAACTACCTTATTAAAGAATAAGCATAATCTATCTTCGGTTGGCACGAATCGTCCACCTAACCACTAAGATGCGGTACGACTCGTCTTCCTTAGGTATAAATTATCAAATTCTTTAAAAGGATACATACAATCAATGAATAAGTGTAACCCATCTTCGGTTGGCACGGATTGTCTACCTAAATTACACTAAACTAGGGTGTAGTACAATCCGTCTTCCCTAGGCATGGCCTATCAAATCCTATTGGTCATATGTCAATTAAACCCATTGTATAACCATCATCCTCATAATCACAGAAAATAAGAATGATTTGAGATCAATAAAAGTAAAATACTTTCTAAGACAAGAGAAGAATTTCACAAATATTGATTTTGGAATTTAAGAACAATTGCATTTAATAATTAAGAACATAAATCAATTGTAGCAATCCTCATAATTATACAATCAACATACATAAATTGAAAATCTATAAATTAAATACAATCAAACCATTGTGCTTGGATAGGGTTACATCAACACCCCACGAAGGGGTTTAGCTGCTCATGATCTCCTAAGCTCCACAGACTATTTTACTGAATTTTGCTCTAGAAGCGGTGTGTTTTTTCTCAATGCTTAGAGGCCTATTTATAGGGCTTAGGAGAGTCCTAGAAGCCCTAGGAATCCTATAAATTTCGGAGATTTAAGTCCAAGTCCAATTATGATAAAGAAAACTTAAGTCCAAATCGGAATAGGATTCGCCCAGAATTGCGTTCCTATCTTGCGGGGCAATTTTGGCAATGCGACGCTCCGAATTAGGAAAATGCTATTTCACAATGATTTGTAGAAATTTGAGTTAGCTTTCCAGTGCCGCTTGAATCACCTCAATCGGATATTTGAGCTGAAAGTTATGGCCAAAATACCGAGACGTATGCAGAATCCAAAATTGAATCCAATCCGATTTTGACTCCAATTTGAGAAATTCCGAATTAATCTCTTCCTTTATTTGATTAAACTTAACCATGATTGGTTAAGCTTAATCATATCTTCTAGGTCTTCTCAAAGTGTGCTTTTAAGCCCAAAATGAATGGAATTAATTGCATCTTTATTTATAACCTGAAAACACAAAAACAAAACAAAATCAAACAAATAACAACGCTAAAGAATTAACATATGCAAATTAAGGGGCTTGAATGTGCAACATTCGGCGCTTATCAGATACACTTGATGATTTAAGATAATTTCACATAATTGATTGCTTGAATTTATTTGCCTAAATAATTGGATATCCCTTGTGATTTGTTCTATGGATACATTTGGTGTTTCAATCATGATTAGATATCTTTTATGATTTACGGATACATCTGATGATTTGATTGATATTGGATTCCTTGTGATTTGTGCAATGAATGGATACATGGGATGATTTTGATTAATTGTTTGAAGAATAGTAAAACATATCTAAGATTTTAATTGTGAGAACTTCAGATTAATATTGATAAACATAGAAGTATGTTGTTATGATTCGATGAGTGTGAATTCCCAAACCTTAGTATTTTATCTCTTAGTTTATTTTAATTAATTTATGTTTGTCTTTTAATTTCAAAAATCAAAATTCAAAACCCTTTTGGAACTAGGGTAGGATTTAATTAGTTTAAATTTAAATTGCTCTTTCAAGAATACAAATCTCTATGGGATCAACCTCGCACTTGCAATCCATTAAACTACAATCAATTCGTGCACTTGCGAGTATTAAAATATGCTCAATTGTCACCTTATTTAGTTATTGATAGTCGATACATAGTCTCATTGACCCATGCTTTTTCTTCACGGATAGGACTGGTGCTCCCCATGGAGAAACACTAGGGCGGATAAAACCCTTGTCTAGAAGTTCTTTTAACTAATCCTTAAGTTCCTTGAGTTCCAACGATGCCATTCTGTACAGAGGCTTGGATATGGGTGTGGTATCTAGTAATAAGTCAATGGTGAATTCCGTCTCCCTGTCCAGCGGTATCCTTGGCAGCTCTTCTGGAAAAACGTCCACAAATTCTCATACTATAGGTATTTCCTCAATATTGTATCCCGATTTTTCTTCTGTCATGCAAGCCAAGTATCCTGAACACCCACTTCTCAATAATTTGGTCGCTTGTTGTAGCGCTCCAAATTTTTCAAAGTTATTTAAATAGATTATTTTGATGATGATGTTATTTTAATATTCATTTTAGCCAATGATTTTAATTCTTGTGAAATTGCGGAGTGGTAATTAAATAATGGTAATTGGTGAAATAATAGAATAGTAAGTGGTAGGAAGAATAGTATTGGTAGGTAGAATAGTAAAGGAAGGTAGAATAGTTTATGGTAGGTATAATATTATTGGTATAGTAATAGGTGGGTAGAATTGTAAATGGAATGTAGAATAGTTAATGGTAGGTATAATAGTGTTGGTAGATGGAATAGTAAAATGAGGGTAGAATTGTAAATGGAATGTAGAATAGTAGTTGTTTTTTTTTTTTCTATAAATAGAGCTCTTCCCCTTCACAAATTTCACCACTCCTCTCCCTTCTCTTCCACATATTCTTCCTTCTTCCGCTTTCTACTCGGTCTTTCTTCTTTCTGAGAGTGTTTACTCAGAGCAAAGAGAGAAAGGGCGAGACAAAGCGCTGCAAGAAAGAAAGAACACGAAAAGAATGGACTTGAGAAATTAGCTTCAAAAAAATATACTAGTGGTGTTAGTCAGATTTAAGCAACTAGATTCTTCAGACCACTTTTAGCTTCAGTCTAGAGGTAAATAAATTCACTACCCATTCTAAAATTACTTCATGTCATGCTATTTATACATTCTTGTATCAAACTGTAAATGATTTTTTTATTTACCTGTCATGGAGATATGTTGCATGCATGAAGGATTTCTAAAAGAATTATTTAGAAAGTTTTTATTTTTTTAAACACTTTCTAAGTACAACAAGTTTATATTTGGAAAAGTTTTCATTTTGAGAAAAGAAAGTTGAGAAATGATGATAATTATAAGAAAGAAGAATGATGATAAACCCTCCTACATGTTGCCCTAAGATGCATCAAAAGTAGTACAAAGAAAAGTACAAGAAAATGAGATAAATGTTTATGAAATGAGGGCACATGTATGGAGGAGAGTATTTTTGGCCCCAAGAAATAAAGAAAGAAATGAGTTCGATACCGATACTCGGATGGAGGCGAAACCACTGAAGGAGGCTATGCAAGAAGGTGGTAATCCATCAACATGATCGTTGAGTGCACCGAGAAAGAGTTAATTGACGGTCAGGCATGACTGAGGCCACAATTCAGTGCCACGGTCACAAAGACTCACCACCTTCGTACACAGGGGTAACAATGTACACGGGCTTAATATGAGAAAGTGATAATATAATTTCATCGATGATATACTATGATTTACAGTGATGATTTACCATGATGATTTACAATGATGCATTATGATATTGATTTATAATGATGCATTATGATGATGATTTATGACGATGATTTATTTCTAGATGTAATAGTATGTATATGCTACGGGAGATGCAACCGTACATACATATATTATTATTGCTAGTTGTATATTTATTTGTGAAAACAATTTTCAAAACTGAGAACGAGTAAAACTATTTATGGTTGCAGATTTTACTTGCTAGGCTCCTTTGGGCTCATTCAGTTTTATTTCTTGTTTTCAAGTAAAAAGGACGTTGGAATAGGAGGCCGGAATGGAGGTGGGAATAATTATTAACTTTCATAGTCTTTTCATATCAGTTACTGTAATAATATGATATCCCGCAACTGAAGTTTAATGTTTTCTAATTTCACTTGTAATAAAATCTCTTAAAGAATGTTTTATACATTTATCGTATCCTTTAAAATCAAGTACTCTGATAGACCTTATAAATCTTTGCAAAAAAATTTGTTGTAAAAGAAGAAAAGCAGCAAACTCAGCCTTAACGGGCTGGGGATGTTACACTTGTAGTGCAAATATCAATTTGAGGGTGCTAGTATTTCGATCTCCATGAATCTTGAACTCTGCTGCTCCTAGTGGTCTGAACACGATCTCCTTGGGGAAACAGTCCAGGCAAGCATGATACATGGATAGCCAATCCATGCCTAAAATAATATCAAACCCGCTCATCTCAAAGATAACAAGATTCGCTGGCACGACATGGCCTTCAACTAGAATAGGACAACTCTTAACTACTGAGGTGCATAAAATTGTACTCCCTACTGGTGTAGCAACTACTAAATTTACATCTAAGGCTTCAGACTCCAGACAGCAGGCCTTACCAAAGGAATATGACACAAACGAGTGTGTTGCTCCTGAATCAAAAAGAATAGAAACTCTACTAGATGAAATAGAGAGAGTGCCCGTTACTACGTTGTTTGATGCCACTGCATCACCTGGCGCCAAAGCATACACCCGAGTAGGTGCCGTGATTCTCTGTCCCTCTGGGCAGTTCTGATTGGATTGGTTGTTGGTAGGAGTCCTACAATCCCTCGCGATATGTCCAAGTTTTCCGCACTTAAAGCAGCCTGATTGCCCGTAAAGGCAATTCCTAGTATGCATCCTACCGCACATCTAGCATGATGGGCATTGCTCGCCCCCTCCTTGGTTATGGAATTCCTGAGGCGTGTAACTCCTCTCTACTGGTTGGTTAAATCTCCTCTTATTGGCATGGTATGATTGTCCCCCCAAGCGGTTTCCTTGCGGTGCAGTTCTCTTCTTCTGATTGAAGTATTCCGAGTTGATTTTCTGTGTCCGCTCAATTACTGCCGCCTTGTTGATAAAGTCTGTTAGTTTGCCAATCTCGAATCCCACAATTTGGTTCATGATGCACAGTTGTAACCCTCGTTCAAACTTTCTCGCTTTGAGCTCTTCTGTGGACACCAAGCAAGGTGTGAACTAAGAAAGTTCAATGAACTTAGCAGCATATTGCTCCACCGTCATTGATCCTTGAATCAAATCTGTAAATTCCTAGGCCTTGGCCTGTCTCATTGTTTGAGGAAAGAATCGCTCCAAGAACGCCTCCTTGAAGTCCTTCCAGAGAATGGTTACTCCTACACCTAGTCATTGTTGTATGTGTTCCTTCTGAGTTGTCTACCATCGTTCAACTCCCTCAGTGAGGTAGAAGGTAGCATACTTGACCCTTTGTTCTTTGGTGCAGTTCATCACATCCATCAGCTTCTCCATTTGTAAGACCTAGTTTTAAGCCGCTATTGGGTCGAGTTGTCCCTAAAAAACAAGAGGGCGCTGCCGATTAAACTTTTTGAAAGTACACCCTCGCTATCCTTCGCTGGTTGTTCCTCCCTTGGCATTGGTACCCATTGCTAGTAAGCTCACAAGTTGCACTGCCAACGCAGTCAAAGCTTCCAGTTGCTAGTTGGCAGTGGTGTTTCCTCCGTTCCCAGCCTCGTTGCCCTAGGTATAACCCTCCTAGGTGTTGTTAGTACGGCTGTGAGTCGGGGGTGCCATTATTCTACCACCGAGGTAGAAGAGAAGAAAATAATAAGCAGTTAGAATGTATTCATGTACTATCTATAACTGACTACAACAAACAGACTCTACTTGGCCGGAATGTGGCTTCCCATTACCCCGCTATTTCTATCAATGGTTCTAATTCTTAAAGTCTACAAAACCTTATAACCTTTGCTTTGATATCAAAATTGTAACATTCCCAGCCCGTTAGGGTTAGGTTCGTAAATCCATATTCTTACTCGCAAAGATCCATAAGGTTTGTCAAACATATAAGACTAGTAATAAGTGAATGCATTAAAGTCTAGAATATCACATCCAAAAAAATAAACTGAAATATTCACGTTTAACAAAAATATGTCTCACAACGATAATAGTGATCCTTATTAAAATAAATTCGTCAATCTCTGAAAGAAAACTGTGTCAACGCACTTATTAACTTGACTAATATAAAATCACAAGAAATCCTAAATACGCATGCCCCCATTCCGGCCTCCTAATGCAACCTGATCACCACCTGAAACAAGAAATAAAACTGATGAGCCTAGAGGGGGCCCAGTAAGTGATATCCACAACCATAAGCAATTTTACTCCTTGTCCCGTTTTGAAAATTGGAACTCATAACTACATATGTTCCCAGTATATTTTCTTTAAGAAAACATAACAAAAAGCAAATAAAATATATTATTTTAAATAAAATTTCTGATAGTCTTTATCTCATACTAGGCCTATGTATAATGCTACCCCCGTATACTAGGGTTGCGCTGTCCTTGTAACCTGGGATGAGATACTGTGGCCGCAGCCCCGTCCCCTTGGCCAGTCAATTAACTCTGAGTGCACTTAGCACGGCAAAAAAAACTATGATAGAACCACCTTCTGGCAGAGCCTCTTTCAGCGGTTGCGCCTCCATCCTTAGCATCGGTACCGAGCTTCTCTCTTGTTTCTCTTGGAGCCAAAAATACACTCCTCCCTACATGTGCCTGTAAGAAATTTCATTTAAAGTATGTCTCTTATGTCACATATCTTATTGTAATTATAAAATATATATAATTACAATGTTCAATAATTTATTCCAATTAAAGCTTATTTTGTGAAATCAAATATTCTGAATTAAATTGCTGATTTAATTCTTGTGGAACAAGTATTTGATTTTATTACTGATTTTATTTTGTGAAATCAATTAGCTGTATTTATTTGATTTTTATTCCTTGATGGGAGGAATAATTAAGGTAACAGCTCTAATTGAGGGTCCCTAACCTACCTATAAATAAAGCATGCGTATTTCATTAATTGAGACTCACTGGTAGGCATAAATCAGAAGAACCTCTCAATAATAATTTTAGTTTTTAGTTTGATTGCTGCGGAGTTGTTATTCAAGCTGCTTGAGTAAAGCAATGGCCAAAGGTATATATATATTTCCACTGCTAATTTTATTGTTAATTAGCATTTAATATATATTCAATTATTACATGTGGTGTCAGAGCCTTCTCTAGGCCATATTTGCTTAGTTTAATTTTGAGATATGCCTGCTATAAAATTTTAATTTTGTTTCAATAATATTTTATTTTGTTTATTGATTATTGAAACAAAATATATGGTGAGGAGCATAAAGCATGAAATCCACGGCCATATGAATATATATTGTTTTGTTTTGTTTTTGCAATTGTTATTTGCTCAGTCTATTTTAATATGTTGACTGTCGATATTTTTATGTGATTGTTGAAATAAAAATGAAACCCGAGGCCCTTACACTAAACTTCATTCTGGATTGCGGTGATTTATGGCGTTATTATGCCTGTGAAAAGGCCCTGTGTGCTTATTACGTTGGTACTCATCTCTAGCTTATCATAAAAATGCCATAAATGCAAAAACAAATCTCTGCATATTTGAGTTCTAAGGAAACAAGAACCTGGTTGATAAAAAAAAAAAAAAAAAAAAAAACCCACTGTTGAGTATTTGTTTGTTGGTAGAAGGAGACCACCGATCTGCACCAGCTTTTCCCACCGACAGCGCCGGTCTTTCCCCACCTGCAGCACCGGTCTTCCCCTACCTGTAGCGCTGGTCTCCCCCCCACCTGTAGCGGTTTTGGCCGCATAAAGGGTGCAGCAGCCCCTTGCCGGTGACAGTGGCCATTTGCCATTGGGTGGCGGCTCTGCGTGGCTGGCGCATTAAGGAAGCAGCGCTGGTGGCCGACGAATGGGGAAGGGGAAGGGGAAGGAGCGGCGGCGCTAGGGTTAGGTATTTTCGGATTGGGGAACATGATGATCCAGGTAGGGTTTTTCAAACCCATATGGAATTGGGTCTAGTGTTTTGGGCTATTGGGTATAGGTTTATTTTAACCCAAGCCCGATCTAGTTATTATAAAAAAAAAAAAAAAAAAAGCTGGGTCATTAAGTGGGCTGACCCGTAACCCAATAAAGTGGCCAAACCCAATAAAGAAAGACCCAATATAATAGCCCATTCGGATTTTAAAAACAAAAGGGAAGGAAGATGATTTGGGCTCATTGAGTTTAGAACTTGGGTTCTTAAAGGATAAAGGGCCTAAGGTCACTTCAAGACCGTTAGGCTATGCAATTTATTAGGTTTTAATGTTGCATTTTTATTTATCTTATTATTTAAATTATTCGGTATTAAATTATTGTTTCTTTAATACATGAACTTAAGGATATATTTATTCTTTTAATTGTTTAAATATAAATTGCTTGATGCCTGGACCTGAGAATAATTAACTAAGCCTCATGTGTTGGTGAATGTTTATGGTACTATCCAAAATTGCAATCGGAAAGCTCTGACAAGGCAAGTCTTGGGACTTAAGTGTGCCGTTGTGCGCCCCTTCACTTACCTGGGACACTACCCGATTGTACTTTGGAAAAATACTGTTTACCCACTAACATGTTGGTTTTATCTTTTATTCTTGGGAACTTTATTTTGGCATCTATACAGTTATTGCATTTTAATGAAGTTGTGATTATCATAATAATTTTGAGAGAGTCACAGCATCCCGATTTTAAAATGATAATTGCATATATGAACTTCATAAAGAAAATTAACATCATGTTGTAATTAATTCATAAATTTAATTACTAATCCCCATAGGGACGTTATTATTTTTATGACTTAAATAAAATAAGATAATAAATTTAACTTTAAAAATAAAATTTCTCTTAGGCCCACAGGTACGAAGAATTTTATTTATTAATGTTAAATTTATTAGTCCTATTAAAGAGTAAATTTCATGTGTGATGCAACCTTTCCCTACAGGTAGGTTGAAATTTACTATTAAATTAACATTGGTTAATTTAAATAAATTAGATGTTAATGAAGTCGTAATTGTCATAATAATTTTGGGAGAGCCACAGCATCCCGATTTTATAATGATAATTGCATCAAGATTATATATATAAACTTCATAAAGAAAATTAACATCGTATTGTAATTAATTCATAAATTTAATTTGCCAATCCCCACAGGGACGTTTTTATTTTTATGACTTAATTAGAATAAGATAGTAAATTTAACATTGAAAATAAAATTTCTCTTAAGCCCATAGGTACGGAAAATTTTATTTATCAATGCTAAATTTATTAGTCTTATTAATAAAGAGTAAATTTCATGCGTGATACACCTTTGCCCACAGGTAGGTTGAAATTTACTATTAAATTAACATTGGTGAATTTAAATAAGGTTATTTCATATCATTAAAGTATATTATTTTTCTTGGTTATTGGATGTATTCCCACTGCTTTAATTATTAGTATTTTATGTTCCAATAATTCCTAGCGATAATTTTTCCTGACTGAAAAGAAAATGTGCTTTTCACTTTAGGGTATTTGGAGACTGAATTGGCATTTCGTATGGACGAAATCAAGTACGCCACATGAGATTATTAAACATGAACGATTGTAGTGATTTAAATCGCTTAAGTTTCAACGTTCATGAAATCTCATATCAAGAAAAGCATTAGGGTTTTATTCCTTAATGTTTTAGGGCCAAAGAAAGGTCATTGAGGAACATTTAGTGAGTTCCAATAAGGCTTTGGCCTGCACCCTAATAGAAAAGCTTTAAAGTAAAACCTTTTACAGTTTCAAAATGTGTCTGAACACATTATGGAAATAAAGGACATAACAGCTCATTATAAAGTCCCTAAAGGTTGAGATTTTTTGAGTCATTGTGGTAAATTTTATTTTAAATTCTCTCATCTAGATATGGTATTTTTCAAATATCTTGTGGCACACATAAGGATAACTGAGCAATAAAGAAACTTTTGATCATGTGTGTTCAAGAAGATGAGAGATTAAGACATAAGAATCCAGAAGTTACTCATGTTACAGAAAAGACCTTGATAGGCAATCATGTCCAATAGTTGATGAATAAGAACAAGGTGCCAACAAAGTGTTATGGCAATTAAGATACTTGTTTCTCTTACACTAAGGAAAATTATGGGCATATAAAGAATGATTGCATAAAGTATCATAAATGACTTGAAATAAAGGTAATCTCATACATCTACTATGTCATGAATCTCTTTTATTGACTCTCCTAAATACTGTGTGGATTGAATTTGGTTTAGCGGTCCACGTTGTCAATATAATGCAGAGTTTTATAAATAATATTTGTTTACAATTGGAGGATGTTGGGATCTATAGATTAATTTTAAAAATTCAGTTATGTTATTTTGACCTTAATAATGTTTTTATATATTCCACAATTGTTTTAGAAATTTAATTTCTATTTTAGTTTGTTAAAATCAAGTTTGAACATTATTAAAATTTTTGGGTGGAATATTAAATTAATGGTCTATTTAAAATTGATCTAGATCCCAATTTTTGAAAAATTAATCCCTACATATAAATATTGACAGAAAGCAGAGTCATATGAATGAGATATATTCCAATCTCCAATGCCATAACGTAGAGGATTTTCTGACTGGAAATCCTATAAAGAATATATCTCTATAAAGAATAAAAGAATATATCTCTACGTTATGGCATTGGAGATTGGAATATATCTCTATAAAGAATAAAAGGTCGATAAATGACAGAGTTTTTATGACTCTTGAAATTTACTACCTTTGGTATTTATGTGGACTGCATTAAGGAAAAGCAGACCAACTATATCAATAAAGGTGCCAACAAAAGGATTTTTGAAATTCTTGAGATCATGTACAAGTGTAACCTTTTCCATACTTCTTGCCTCAATAGTTAAAGATATCCTATCTCTTTCGGTAATAATCATATAAGGTTTATGTATCTTTATCTTCTAAATCATATGGCTGGGGCATTAAATGCTTTCCATACCTATAAGGCAGAAGTAGAGAAACAAAACAAAATGAAGTCAAGATCATAAGATCTGATAGAGGCAGATAGTATTATGGTAGGTACACGAAAATGGGACATGAAAGGTAATACTAAGATTCTATTCTCCTAATGGAGTGAAGCCTTGAAAACCGCTGTGTATACATTTAACTGGGTTCCATTCAAGGTTGTCCATAAGATACATAAATTAAAGAATAAATGGAACTAAGTTCAAATTGTTTACACATATGGGGTTGTCCTGCTATAGTGAGGATTTATAATCCACACCTAAGGTAATTAGATTCAAGGACAACTAGCGGAATTTTATAGGTTATATAGTAAACTCCAAAGGGGTTTAGGCTTTACTGTTCTTCATTTAGTCCTAGAATTGTTGAGTCTAGATATTCAAAATTTCTAGAGGACACTAAACTTAGTGGGAGTGCTTATCCTCAAGGGATTGAATTGGAGGAAGCACAAGAGTTGACTAAAGCTCCTTCATATGAAGGGTGTTTGATTGTGCTTAAGGAAAATCAAATTGATTATCTTGAACCACAATCGGTTTCAGAACAATCAACTCATAAGGAACAAGTTCAGAATGAACCTACTCAGACTTTGTCAAAAGTAAATGAAGTAGGATTAAGAAGATTCTCTAGAAAAAGGCGACCAACAATCCCTAATGATTATGTTGTATACTTCCAGGAGTCTGATTTTTATGTCAGACCTAAGGACGATCCAAAAATTGTTTTCACATCCTTTTGGGTGGAGATAACCTCAGATTGTGTTTCAATGCCATGAAGGAGGAGATGAAATCATTGGCTAAAATTCAAGTCTGCAATCTTGTTGACTTACCAAAGGGAGTTGTAGCCATAGGCTACAAATGGTTTTACAAAACCTAAAAGGATGCTTCTGGGTAATGTTGAACAATATAAAGCTAGACTTGTAGCCAATAATCTTACTCAAAAGGAAGGCATTGATTATCATAGTATGAGTAACTCATTTTGGTTTAGAGCTATATCAAAAGGATGTGAAAAACAATTTTCCTAAATGAGGATCTTAAGGAGGAGGTATATAAGACAACTTAAAGGTTTTATTGATAACAGTCAGAAAGCTTGCAAATTAAGGATATCTATTTATGGACTAAGATAGGCCTCTCACTAGTGGTATATAATTTTTTTTCAAGGTTATTGCCTCACATGGTTTTATTGAGGACCTTGTTAATCATTGTATATACCTTAAGGTCAGTGGGAGTAAAGTTACATTTCTTTTAGTCCTATATATAGATAATATTTTGCTTGCAAGCACTAATTTAGGTTTGCTACATAAAGTTCCTATCACTAAAGCTTTTGGAGAGATTTAGAATGAAGAACTATGAATCTTTAGTAGCACCTATTATTAAAGGGGATAATGTTCCAAAATGTATTGAAACAAAGGCAGATGAAAAATATTTCATATGTATGCACAGGTCTACATTAAACCTGGCATTGAAATAGCAGTTGGATTATTGGGTCAATATAGTATTGTGCAATATGCAATGAATCAAGAACTACAGTTTAACCTAAAGATATACTTACCATTTGGTGGTGTTTATTCAAGTTTGATTTTTGCTAAATGTGTAGATAGTAGAGAATCAACTTCAGTATATATGTACTGAAGATGCAGTAAGCAAACTACAGTTGCTACATCTACCATGAAAGCAAAAGTCATTACATGCTGTGAATTAATTACACAGGCATTATGGTTGAGACATTTTTCTTAAAGGTCTCAAGATTGTCGGTTTTATAGTTAGACCCATAAAGATCTTCTAAGTTAATTCTACTACAGTTATCTTTTCTAAGAATAAACTGAGTAGAAGCAGAAGTATGAATATCGACATAAAGTATCACTGTGAAAGAGAACATTAAGTGACAATAGGTGTCTATTGAGCATATAAGTATTGAATTAAGGATTGCAGATCCCATGACTAAATGTTTACCGGTAAAGAAAATATAAAGTCATGTGAAATATATGAGATTCATTAATTCATTTGTGCTTAGTTTCTCTTTAATTGGTCTATAGACATAAATGTTATGTTATAAATATTTTTGTGCGCATATATATTATTCTTATCCATGAGGATAAAATTAAAGTTGGACCCGAATGACTTATAGGAAGTTCTTTCATAAAGTACATTATCCATAAAGTACTCATTTAAAGAGGTATTGCACATTGATGTGGTATTTTTGTGACCAAAAATATCAATTATAAAAATAACCACTCGCAATAGGACGAATCTTTGTAGGATACGGCTATAGAGAGGGTATCGAACCTCAAGGACTGCAAAGGTTTAATTATCAAAATTAAAAGATCAAAGATAACTTAATTAAAAAGGAGAATTGATTTGATTTTCTTTAAAAACTAAAGTGCATGAAAATAAAAGAGATTAAAAATAAGAGAGAGAGTGTAGGGTATTGACTTCACCTCTATCCGCACAACAATGGCTAATCATAATTAATCCCAGAAATTCATTTTATGCATGTTATAAATAAACAAGAAACTACCTTATTAAAGAATAAGCATAATCTATCTTCGGTTGGCACGGATCGTCCACCTAACCACTAAGATGCGGTACGACCAGTCTTTCCTAGGTATAAATTATCAAATTCTTTAATAGGATACATACAATCAATGAATAAGTGTAACCCATCTTCGGTTGGCACGGACTGTCTACCTAAATTACACTAAACTAGGGTGTAGTACAATCCGTCTTCCCTAGGCATGGCCTATCAAATCCTATTGATCATATGTCAATTAAACCCATTGTATAACCATCATCCTTATAATCACAGAAAACAAGAATGATTTGATTTCAATAAAAGTAAAATACTTTCTAAGACAAGAGAAGAATTTCACAAATATTGATATTGAAATTGAAGAACAATTGCATTTAATATGAAGAACATAAATCAATTGTAGCAATCCTCATAGTTATACAATCAACATGCATAAATTAAAAATCTAGAAAATAAATACAATCAAACCATTATGCTTGGATAGGGTTACATCAACACCCCACGAAGGGGTTTAGCCGCTCATGATCTCCTAAGCTCCAAAGACAATTTACTGAATTTTGCTCTAAGAGGCGGTGTCTTTTTTCAATGCTTAGAGGCCTATTTATAGGGCTTAGGAGAGTCCTAGAAGCCCTAGTAATCCTATAAATTTTGGAGATTTAAGTCCAAGTCCAATTAGGATAAAGAAAACCCAAGTCCAAATCGGAATAGGATTCGCCCAGAATTGCGTTCCTATCTTACGGGGCGATTTTGGCAATGCGGCGCTCCGAATTAGGAAAATGATATTTCACAATGATTTGTAGAAATTTGAGTTAGCTTTCCAGTGCCACTTGAATCACCTCAATCTGATATTTGAGCTGAAAGTTATGGCCAAAATACCGAGACATATGCAGAATCCAAAATTGAATCCAATCCGATTTTGACTCCAATTTGAGAAATTCCGAATTAATCTTTTTCTTTATTTGATTTAAACTTAACCATGATTGGTTAAGTTTAACCATATCTTGCTTTTAAGCCCAAAATGAATGGAATTAATTGCATCTTTATTTATAACCTGAAAACATAAAAACAAAACAAAATCAAACAAATAACAATGCTAAGGAATTAACATATGTAAATTAAGGGGCTTGAATGTGCAACATTCGACGCTTATCACACCCCCAAACTTACATATTGCTAGTCCCTTAGCAATACAAAACAGAAAATAAACTGAAAAACAAAAAGATAAGTCCATCTTTCGTAGGATGTACGATTGCATTTAGCATATGCAACAAGCCTTTTAAACCCCTAGGCATTCCCTAGAGGACGAGTGAAGTCTCGTGAGGGTTTTCCAGGAATGATACCCACAAACATTGTCATCATTATGTCATTCAAAAGGATAAAGCATCACAAAAATAATGGTTCTTATTCATTAACAAGCTTAAAATTATAAACTTCATCTTCAAAATTCCAAGGAATTTACAAGTCAAATCACTTACAAATGGCAGATTGAGATACATAAATTCCAATTAGTGCAAAGTGAACTAACACATAATCATGAGGCTTCAAAATAATTCTAGTATGAATGAATCAACATCTCAGAATTTATTGGACTTCATATCAAATGAAACAACCAAGGCATACATTTTTTTTTTTTTTTTTTTTTTTTTGTCTTTTTTCTTGTTGTAGGCTTTGCAATGCTTAGCTCCCTTAAGCTTTCTAGTTGACCCATGTATCGAGTGTTAGGCCAATGTCTCCCAAACCAAATGGCTTTAGGGCACTAGGTGTAAAGACACCCCTAAGGACTTACTAACTCGAGTCAAAAAGGCTACGAAGCTAAGCTAGCCATTTTATTAATCAACCCAAAAAAATTTCACTTTTTGACGCGAACACTCACTGCTTAATGAGGCAAGAGGTCCGGTTACTCAGTGAAAAATTCAAACTTGAATTTTTTTTTTTCTTTTATTTTATACATATATATCATGCCAAAGTTATTCATCCAATATGTCACCCAACAGAATTCAAGACATTGAAAACAAACATAATTGGTCTCAAAATTCATACCTCACAGACATGTGCTAGTGTGCTCAAGATAGATTTAAATTGAAACAAGAAGCATCTCATGTTGCCAAAAGTAAGTAACAAAACTTAAAATCCCTAAGTCATATGATCATGTATTCATAACTTTAAGCATATCAATGAAATTTAAACCAAAATCAAAGCTCAACCATATGCTTAAGAATGACATAACAACAAAAATGGACCGTGTTTTGTTTTTCCATACCCCCAAACTTGAATCATACATTATCCCCAATGTATGTATAGAACTAAAGAATAAGATCAAGAGTACAGAAATACCTGAATGAGCAGATGTGGGCATATCATACCCCCAAACTTGAATGCAAAAACACATGTCCTAAAAAACAAAGTGATACTCCAACCAAATACCAATCAAGTGCACACATTGTTGTAAAAAGATAAACAAAGAATGAAGCAACAATGGATAAAATAAACCTGGATGGAGATCATATGCCCTGGTGGAATGAGGAGTCGAGCGCACAGGGCCTGCACTCGATCTTATGAAACTGACTCATCTAGTCAAAATATATGGAATCCGCCAAGTCAACGGAATCCACATCCTTGATTCGCACAGTATTCTCGGACCCTTAAGTTTAAATTTGAAGCACCAATCTTTTCTTCTCTTGGACCAAAGAGAATAAATTTTACCCACAAATGGGTAATTCCAAACGTCAGCATATCGAGGTAGATCCTTCTGAGTATTTCCAAACAATTTCTCATCCGGAAAGGAATCATGAATTGGAATAAAATGGGGAGAATACTTGGGGAGTTTTTCTACCTCGATGGTCTCTTTTTCCTCGTCTAACTGCCCTAACAGACTACCCACCTGGCCTCTTGGTAAGTCATAAGAAATAATGACCGGGATAGTGTCATCTGTCCCTAAAAATGAAGATTTCAGATTACCTTGAATAGGGGCTCGAGGCTCATATGGCATCTCAGGAATAGGAGGTGATGG
The DNA here is from genome assembly GCF_965113065.1 of Corylus avellana. Classification (NCBI taxonomy): domain Eukaryota; kingdom Viridiplantae; phylum Streptophyta; class Magnoliopsida; order Fagales; family Betulaceae; genus Corylus; species Corylus avellana. The sequence goes on from NC_142493.1 coordinate 13,974,258, forward strand.
TAAAGAAGCCTCAGTGCTCGCTTCCTTGCTTTTTTCCCGATGTAGATCCTGTGGGACCTCAATTTGCTCCTCCTTTGGCTCCTCCTTCCTTTCTTCACGTGGTTTCCGACCACCTCTCCACTCCTCAATGTGGTGATAGCTTGCTCATGACACAAAGTACTCTCTTCCTCCATGTAGTTTTCATCAGGAATGGCCACCGGGTGACTTTGAAGTTCTTCTTCTTCCATCCTATTGAGGTGGTTGATGATTTGTTCAACATGAGCTTCCATCCTGGCGTCTATCTCGGCGAAGAATTGAGGAGTATAAAGTTCCTGTTGAGATTTCACCGTCTGCTTTATCTCACCCGTTAGCTCACTTATCATTTTTAGTATCCGATCCTCAAAATTAGAATCTGAGGGAGGTGGTGCGGCCTGGTATTGTTGTTGTGAAGGCCAGTAGATGGGAGATGGCTCCTCTTGATATTCTTGAAAGTCAGAACCCATCGGAGGAGGTGGTTCGGTTTGGTATATCTGTTGTGGAGTTGCTTGATATCGAGGAGAATAGGATTGACCATTGAATTGAGGATATGCCTGATGGTACAGTTCATGACGTTGTGGAGCATAATTCCCAAGAGCTTGAGTTTGCCACGAGAGATTAGACTGGTTGCTCCACGCCGGGCTATAGGAATCAGAATAATGGCCATTCCCCGGTCTAGAGAACGGTCTGTTCATATGCTCATAAGAATAATTAGAAAATTGTCCCACTGTAGGACAATCTCTAATATGATGATAAGGACTATAGCAATATGAACATGGTCCATGGGGTGTTGGAATGCCTCCCCACATGAACTAAACTAATATAATTAACATAAAATAACAACAGAAAAATAAAAATAAATAAAAATAAAAACTCACAAACGGCCTTTAGGTGCCCTGGAAATTTGGAAGCCGACTGCTGCTAATGCGCTCGATCGCATGGCAGAGTACGCTCGAGCGTACTGCTGCAGATGGGTGTGAGCACAGCAGTGGAGGGATCGAGCGCAAAAGGTGGAATGCGTACGTGCGCTCGATCGCACGCGACCTACGCTCGATCGCAGTCACAGTGAAGGCAGCTACGGACCTGTTTGCAAATTCTAAAATAAAACAAAAACAAAACACAAACAGAATTAAAATTAGCAGAAAAATGAATTATTAAGCTAAAATCAATCCTTAAATTGTGACAATAAAACCGTTAAGCAGTCCCCGGCAACGGCGCCAAAAATTGATGTGGTATTTTTGTGACCAAAAATATCAATTATAAAAATAACCACTCGCAATAGGACGAATCTTTGTAGGATACGGCTATAGAGAGGGTGTCGAACCTCAAGGACTGCAAAGGTTTAATTATCAAAATTAAAAGATCAAAGTTAACTTAATTAAAAAGGAGAATTGATTTGATTTTCTTTAAAAACTAAAGTGCATGAAAATAAAAGAGATTAAAAATAAGAGAGAGAGTGTAGGGTATTGACTTCACCTCTATCCGCACAACAATGGCTAATCATAATTAATCCCAGAAATTCATTTTATGCATGTTATAAATAAACAAGAAACTACCTTATTAAAGAATAAGCATAATCTATCTTCGGTTGGCACGGATCGTCCACCTAACCACTAAGATGCGGTACGACCCGTCTTTCCTAGGTATAAATTATCAAATTCTTTAATAGGATACATACAATCAATGAATAAGTGTAACCCATCTTCGGTTGGCACGGACTGTCTACCTAAATTACACTAAACTAGGGTGTAGTACAATCACCTCCCTAGGCATGGCCTATCAAATCCTATTGATCATATGTCAATTAAACCCATTGTATAACCATCATCCTTATAATCACAGAAAACAAGAATGATTTGATTTCAATAAAAGTAAAATACTTTCTAAGACAAGAGAAGAATTTCACAAATATTGATATTGAAATTGAAGAACAATTGCATTTAATATGAAGAACATAAATCAATTGTAGCAATCCTCATAGTTATACAATCAACATGCATAAATTAAAAATCTAGAAAATAAATACAATCAAACCATTATGCTTGGATAGGGTTACATCAACACCCCACGAAGGGGTTTAGCCGCTCATGATCTCCTAAGCTCCAAAGACAATTTACTGAATTTTGCTCTAAGAGGCGGTGTCTTTTTTCAATGCTTAGAGGCCTATTTATAGGGCTTAGGAGAGTCCTAGAAGCCCTAGTAATCCTATAAATTTCGGAGATTTAAGTCCAAGTCCAATTAGGATAAAGAAAACCTAAGTCCAAATCGGAATAGGATTCGCCCAAAATTGCGTTCCTATCTTACGGGGCGATTTTGGCAATGCGGCGCTCCGAATTAGGAAAATGATATTTCACAATGATTTGTAGACATTTGAGTTAACTTTCCAGTGCCACTTGAATCACCTCAATTTGATATTTTAGCTGAAAGTTATGGCCAAAATACCGAGACGTATGCAGAATCCAAAATTGAATCCAATCCGATTTTGACTCCAATTTGAGAAATTTCGAATTAATCCTTTTCTTTATTTGATTTAAACTTAACCATGATTGGTTAAGTTTAACCATATCTTGCTTTTAAGCTCAAAATGAATGGAATTAATTGCATCTTTATTTATAACCTGAAAACATAAAAACAAAACAAAATCAAACAAATAACAATGCTAAGGAATTAACATATGTAAATTAAGGGGCTTGAATGTGCAACATTCGACGCTTATCACACATCGTGATACATGGAAGGGACGGCTTACCATATAAAAGCCTTACTACCATGATTCGTGTGTAGTATTCCTTGAATGAGTGGAAGGATTCCATGAATGGTTTGAATAAATAAAGTATTGGCCATATCATAGAACCGAACACCATAAGCCAAGTGGGAGAATGTAAGAAATTCTATTTAAAGTATGTCCCTTATGTCACAAATATTATTGTAATTATAAAATATATATAATTACGGTGTTCAATAATTTATTCCAATTAAAGCTTATCATGTGAAATCAAATATTCTGAATTAAATTTCTGATTTAATTCTTGTGGAACAAGTATTTGATTTCATTACTGATTTTATTTTGTGGAATCAATTAGTTGTATTTATTTGATTTTTATTCCTTGATGTGAGGAATAATTAAGGTAACAGCTCTAATTGAGGGTCCCTGACCGATCTATAAATAAGGCATGTGTATTCCATCAATTGAGACTCATTGGTAGGCATAAGTAAGAAGAACCTCTTAATAATAATTTTAGTTTTTAGTTTGACTGCTGTGGAATTGTTCTTCAAGCTGCTTGAGCAAAGCAACGGCCGGAGGTATATATATATATATATATATTCACTGCTAATTTTATTGTTAATTAGCATTTAATATATATTCAATTATTACAGTGGCCTCATTTTAAAAGATTCTTTCCTCATTTCTTGTATCTTCTTTGTACATCTCTAGATATATCGTAGGGCATCATGTAGGAGGATTTATTATCATTTTCTCAAAATTCCCTTTATAAACATCACTAGTTTCACAATGTTTCTTTTTCTCAAACTTGTCATGTATGCGCATAATTTCATAATATAAACAAAATAATCATTTGCAGTTTGAAACAAAATTGCATAAATAGCATGACATGATAATTTTTCTGGAAGAGATAATAAATTTACTTACTTCTTGGCTGAAGCTAAGAATTTTCTCTAACTGTTAACTAATCACCTAAAGGAAATACAAACACATTAATACCCTCATACATCTCACAGTAAAGCATTCTATTACTACTATGAGTTGGCTTGCCAATCAATTGAGAATGAACTTACTTAGGTATTTAGGTATGATTTCCCACAAAATTTCCGGGTATTATTTTATTCCTTAGGATTCATATACATATATTTATATAATATATCTTAATGTACTTTAAATTATTTTGTTTAAAAAAAATTACCCTAATTTATTCTATATATATATAATGATGGAAGTATTTATAAATACACGTACATCTATGTTTCAAGATATATATGATGATTCAAAGTTTTCATATATGTACAGATGTAGTACCTCGGTGTGTATATATAGGTACAACAAGGTTTGAGGTATATATATATATATAAGCATAGATGACAATGAGGGTCTACAACTAGAGTGGAAAAGAAGAAAATAACATTAATGGGAGAACTTGTTAAAACAACAACCAAGAGGGCTGTTTTTAAAAAGGGTTAAATACTAAATGCTCCTGGAGTTTCATTGTTTTATTTTTTTCTCCTTAGGGTTTGATTTTTATCACAGGAAGTCCCTGTGGTTTTGATAATAGACCAAATTAGTCATTTCGTCAGTTGACCGTTAGTTGACTTAACGAAAATTCACATGGACCAATTAAATGTTGACACATAGCACTTACTTAATTTTAAAAAAAAAAATTGGAGGGTGGCTCAGCCATTTGGGGGTGGCTCTTTGGCCATGGGATGGGGGTGGCCGAGCCAACTCCTTGGCTCGAAGGGGGTGGCCAAAACCACCCCCAATGGGTGCTGAGGGTGGCTTGGCCACCCCCATGGAGCCTAGGGGGTGGCCGAAACCACCCCCAGTAGCTCGACCACCCCCAACCACCATTGGGGGTGGTTTCGGCCACCCCCTTGGCTCTAAGAGGGTGCTTGAAGGGTGGTTTCAGCCACCCCCATCCGGCGAGTGGGGGTGGCCAGGCTAGCCCAATCCAAAGAGCCACCCCCAATTTTTTTTTTTTTATTTGTTTGTTTGTTTGTTTTTTAAATATACATTTTTTTAATTTAAAAAAAAAATTAAAAAATTTTAAATAAGCGTCATGCGTCAACATTTGATTGATCCACGTGAATTTCTGTTAAGTCAACTAACGGTCAACTGACGGAATGACAAATTTAATCTATTATCAAAATCGCAAGGACTTCTTATAATAAAAATCAAATTCTAAAAAAAAAAAAATAAAGCAATAAAACTCAAAAGTATTTAGTATCTAACACTTTTAAAAATGTAAGTCTGGCACATACTCATAACTTTATTTTCCCAAAGGACAAGTAGGTGTTAGATATGGCAATGGCATCACGTGAAGAGTAAAAAGAACAATCCCTCTTTCCCACTACAAGACAGCACGGTAACCAAGGCTACAATACAAACAATAACTTTGACCCCACTTGCTTTTGAATGAGTATATGTAATAATAAGAAGAAAAGTTTTGAGTCCAAGGGGTCATACATGGCCGACACTAAAAGTTGAGGAGGGGAGAGCACCTAGAGTTGGTGTGAGTGAAGTACTGAGAGAGAGACGTAGTATGAATAGACTTGGCAAGAGGAGAAAAAGACAGGAAAGGGTTTTCCAAGGGTAGGCGGCGCTTAGGCTTTTTTTTTTTTTTTTTTGTTATTAGTATTACTACCTATTATTATTTTTATTATTTTTGATAATAATAATAATAATAATAATAATATATTATCCGGTGGTTCATTCTTATTGTTAACTTAAGCCCACCCTTTTTTGAAAAAAATAAAAAACCTATGAGTCAACTAAAAATATCCTAAAAGGACTTAGGATTGTCACACAACAAATCTCTACTATTATCTCTGATACTATTGACTCTATCCCAGCATCTTCATTTGAGAAGCTAAAAAGCTCACAAGAAGTGCTAACTTCTGGGCCCATTATGCAGCACGTTGGGCCGCGGCCATAAAATTTTTTGGCTGCATTCCCTGTTACCCTTTTCCTTTTCTCTCGGTACCTATTACCAGTGGGAAGGATCCTCCAAACTTTTTATTGCTTCACTAGTTTGTTGTTTTAGTTCTCGTTGTTTGTTGGTTTCTGATGTACTCACAAAAAAAAAAAAAAAAAACAATCAATCCCTCTCCTCCAAAGGGAGATTTTAGTAAATAAACAAATATGACGCTTGGGCTAAGTGTCAAGTTGGTAATTTTTCTCTTAAATCTCCCACTCCTAGAGCCAGGTATCATTTACGCCTCAAAAATGTATAAACTAAAAACTCCATTGGCTTTTGCTACTATAACCTTCTCGACCACGTTGTTGTTGTTGTTTTTTTTATTATTTTTTGATCATTTCACCATGAAATAAGAAATTTGTATTGATAGTGATACTAGATATTTAAAAAAGCATGTTAAATAAATAAAAAAATTAAAAAAGAAAAGAAAAAAAGTAAAGATTCAAGTGAATCATAAATTTAAGTAATTGGAGCAAAGTGTACATTTACATTTGAGTAATTATTGGAGTCACTCTTATATTTTTTTTTGTGTCACTCCAAGAATAAGTTGGCTTTTAAAATTATTATTTCATCAAAATTCAATAATAATCAATCACAAGTCCAATAATTAGTTTAGAAGCCACATATTTGGTGTGACACAATAGAAACACAAAAATGACTTCTAACATTACTCATATATTTCCTACCTATCATGCACCCATGCATATATTTAAAGTAAATATGCTTGGAATTTTTTTTTTTTTGCTATTTTCAAAATAAACAATTTAAAATACAAAATATTTTTTTAAAATTTTTATTATTTTTATAAGAATATTTTAATAAAAGAAATGCTATTTAATAGACCGTTATATTATTGTTATACAACTTGGGATAACGTTACAGTGAAAACCAGCTATTATATTACAAGCTCACATTACAGTAATATATTTTCATTATTGTTTATGTACTTATAGGCTAGTTGAGATAAACACCATGCATGAACATGAATGTGCTATATATTTTTCAATGCCCTTTGATTTGAAGTAACATATGTGTGCTATCGCTTTCATATTTACTCAATTTTATAGTTTTACTTTATTTATTTAAAAAATTCAATATATATATTTACTCAATAATCTAAATATTAAATCTAATCTATAATATAATATATGTATAGTTATAATGTTACAATCATAATACAACGTGTCATCATTGCTTCACATTTTGAAGCCTGGCTATAAATTAATACTTCTTTGACGACATTGACATCTACCAACCATCATTTATATATTCGCAGACACCACATATTTTGATGCGCCCCAAAACTTCCACGATGACCTTGGCATTAGGGCCGGCAATTTGGACACGACTCGCGAATCCGACACGAACACGACACGAAGTTAGCAGGTAATGGGTTTGTGCTTATCGGGTTCAGGTCTTATCTGGCGGGTCCGCGGGTCGACCCGCCAGACACGTTTAAGTTAACGGGTCTGGCGGGTCGGCGGGTCTCGGGTGACCCGCCAGACCCGTTAACTTATTTAAATTATTTTTTTTTTTAAAAAAAAAAAAAAAAAAAAAAAGAAGAAGAAAGGTAAAAAGTAAAAACCCCAACCCAAGGCCCAAGCTGCCAAGCATAAGCCCAACCCGGTTAGAAACTTAGAACTATGAAGTAAGAAGTGAGAACTAAGAATCAGTGATTCAGTGAATAAAAAACTAACAAGTAACAAGTGAAAGTGAAACCCTAAACAGCTAAACACTTCTTCTCCAGTTCTCCCTCTCAGACACTCACGCAGCCGCTCAATCGCTCACCCTCAAGGTCACGACTCACGGCCTCACGAGCCCACTACGGTACTACCCCACCAATCGCCAGCCGCCAGCCGCCACCCCCCCCACCGGCGACGCCTCTCTCTCCCCTCTCCCACTCCCTCTCGGCTCCCCTGCATCCACCAGCTCAGAATGCCTAAGGGTCCATGCTTCTTAGTTCTCTATATTTTGCCATTTTGGTCCTTCCTGGTTCTTGCACATTTTTTTCCATTTAATTTTCAATTCTATTTAATTCCTTTAAGATCTAAATCATCTAATGCTCAACAAAAGAGAAGAATGTTGAATCGTTGATTGCCCAAATGGCTTTTCAGCCTTTTCTACATATTTTTCCATGTCGGGTCGGGTCGGGTCGGGTTAGATTACCTGTTTGACGCATGTGTCGGGTCGTGTCGTATCGGGTCGTGTCGGGTCTTGTTTACCCGATTTTACCCGATAATGTTAAACGGGTCGTGTCGGGTTACCCGGGTATTTTCCGTGTTATAATCGTGTCAGACCCGTTAACCCGATTAGTTAAACGGGTCGTGTTCGTGTCTTGGGTAATCGGGTCGCGGGTCTTAGCGGGTCTTAATCGGGTCTACCCGATTACCCGAATTGCCACCCCTACTTGGCATAGCCACTAATCAAATGAAGTCCGTTTGGCAAATTTTTTCTTTTTTCTTTTTTAAACGGTTTAGTTACTTCTTTTCAAAAAAAAAAATTAGGGTTAAATACTTCAAACCTCTCTGGGGTTTTTCAACTTTATTTTTTTCTTCTTGGGTTTCATTTTAATCACAAGAGGATCCTGTGGTTTTGATAATAAACCAAATTAGTCCTCCGTCAGTTGACTGTTAGTTGACTTAACGGAATTCCACGTGGATCAATCACATGTTGATACGTAGCACTTACTTACTTTTTAAAAAAAAAAAATTAAAAAAAATAAAAAAGTATTTTCTATAAAAAAAATTAAAAAAAAAAAAAAAAAAAAAAAAAAGATTGGGGGTAGCAGAGCCACCCGTAGGCTCCAAGGGGGTGGCTCTTGGAGCTCAAAAGGGTGACCGAAACCACTCCCAGTATCCACTGGGGGTAGCTCGGCCACCCCCATGGAGCCTTGGGGGTGGCCGAAACCACCCCCAATGGTGGTTGGGGGTGGCTCTTTTTTCTTTTTTCTTTTTTTTTTCTTTTTTTTTTAGAAAACACATTTTTTTAATTAGAAAAAAAAAATTTAAGTGTCACGTGTCAATATGTGATTGGTCCACGTGGAATTCCGTTAAGTTAACTAACGGTCAATTAACGGAGGACTAACTTGATCTATTATTAAAACCACAGGGACCTCTTGTGATAAAAATAAAACCTATGAAAAAAAAAGTAAAGTTGTGAAACCTCATAGACTAATTGAGTGTTTAACCCAAAAAATTATCATTAATACATTTTTTTCACTTTTTATATTATATAATTTATTTTTATTATTATTTAAATTTTTTAAAAAAAAAACCAAAAAACATAATTTTTTTATTTTCTAATAAAAAAAATTATAACTTTATAGGACATCAATCCACTTTACTAAGGCAAAAGAGTCTGCCAAATGGACCCAAATATTTTTGTCGTTTGATATCTCATATATATCTCTTTTAATAATTACTTAAGAGTAAATTATCTCCTATTTTAATGCCTATAAGTACTTCTAGGATAACTTGAACTGTGATCACCAAGAATTATTGTCTTGCATCTCTCTCTCTCACCATGCAAGTGATCACCAAAAGCTCTGATCAGGAGAAGCATGTTGCCCTCTTGGCATTCCCATTCGGTAGCCACCCAATCAGCAGCCTAAGTCTGCTGCGTAAGCTAGCAACCGCTACCCCAAACATCCTCTTTTCATTCTTAAACACACCGAACTCCAACCACTCAATCCTCTCAAAAACAAAATCCGATGAAGTCTTTCCACACAACCTAAATTTCCACGATGTGACAGATGGAGTGCCGGAGGGTCATGTGCCTAGCGTTCCTGAGGCTGTAAACCTTTTCCTCAAGGCCATGCCCGAGAGCCTCAAAAAGGGAATAGAAATGGCAGCGGCTAAGACTGGTAAGAGAATCACTTGCTTGCTCGCCGATGGATTCTTCACTTGTGCTGCAGGGATTGCCCAGGAAATGAATGTTCCATGGATCCCTATTTGGGCACCTTTGCCCTGCTCTCTCTCCGCTCACCTTTATACTAACCTCATTCGCCAGCGTTGTGGCAATGGTAGTAGTGGAAAACTGGATTTTATTCCGGGGTTGTCGGCCATGCATGTTGCTGACTTACCGAAGGAGGTGTTGATCCCGGAGGCCGGCGACGGAGAAGAGTCACTTCTCTCACGCACGCTAAGTCAAATGGGGTCGGTTCTGCCACGAGCTAGTGCTATAATTATGGGTTCTTTTGAAGAACTAAACCCTCCTCCTCTCAATCATGATCTCAAATCGAAGTTTAAGAATGTTCTTTACGTTGGCTTTCTCTCCATATCAGTGCCGGCGCCGTCTTTACCACCTTCCACTTCAGATCCGACGGGCTGCCAATCGTGGTTGGACCGACAAAAATGGAGGTCAGTGGCGTACGTTGGATTTGGAACCGTGGCTGCGCTGCCGCAGTATGAGCTAACAGCAATAGCTGAGGCACTCCAGACGAGTGGAATTCCGTTTCTTTGGTCCCTCAGTGATAACTCAAAGGATTTATTGCCGAAAGGGTTTGTTGAGAAGACAAGAACGCATGGAAAAGTGGTGCCATGGACGCCGCAGAGCCAAGTGCTGGCGCATGCTTCTATAGGTGTGTTTGTGACGCATTGCGGAGCAAACTCTGTTTACGAGAGTATTGTAAATGCGGTGCCATTGATCTGCCGGCCCTTCTTGGGTGATAACTTCATGACCGGACGGATGATAGAGGATGTTTGGGGGATTGGTGTGAAGGTTGAGGGTGGTGAAATCACCAAGAGTTGGTTGCTCAAGAGCTTGGAACTGGTTTTGAGAGATGAACAAGGGAAGGTGATGAGGGAGAAGGCCCAAGCCCTCAAAAAGGTTGTGTTAGAAGCTGCTGGCCGTGCCACACAAGAGTTCAATAGTTTGGTAGAGCTAATATCTAATTAAGTTGACTTTGAATTGCCTAAATGCAGAATAAAATTTATGTTTAATCTAGTATTTTCTCAGCTATAGCTCCATCGCTTTCGCTTATCACATGCATCTCTCTAACTTTGGCAAAAATGTGTCCCCAATATGAATAAATAAGAGAAAAATACATTTTACGAGTAATAATTGTCACAAATTAAAAATATTGGACTAGGATAACATGAAGAACACATTCATAACACAAGACTTTGTTGGCGAAGTGGAAACTCATTGAACACATCAAAGGGGAAAAACCACTATAAGGCATCCAAACCCTTCGAATACAGATCTTATCAGACTTTTGATGTTGAGGTAATGTTACTCTTTGTCCTTATGTTTTGTTTTGGGATTCGAAAATTTCAAGAAAGAGATTTCAGAACAAGGGAATAAAGTAATACCCCGACCTTTAATTGGGGTTAAGTATGTGCTAATTGTAAACTCAGATATGTTACGGTTGGATCTAAGAGAAATGATAAGAAATTTTGGACTTTTAAGGATTTCATGTGAAGGCCGAATGTTCGAAGTTGGACAATGAATAATCAAGCTCATCGTTCGAAGTTGGATCTCGAATGCTCGATGACAAATGTTCGAGGTTCAAACTCTAACGATCGAAGTTGGATTCCGAAGGTTCGAAGTCTATCTGAAAGTTTTTATATTTTTAAACAAAATTGGACACCTCAGCCATTTTAAACGTCCATAGAAAGCCTATAAATTCACACTTACACCTAGCCTTCTCATTTTGGTTGCCCCCTTTACCTTAAAATTGTTGAGAGAGAGAGATAGTGAAGACTTGGAGAGAAAATGAGTTTTCTTTTGGAATTATCTTCAAGGAAATGTAATACCCTAAACTTAAACTCGTTTTTGATTAATGTTATTATCATGATTAGCTTTTGTTAGTTTTGTTTTTATGTTTTAAACAAATCTAGCTTGTAGATCTAGGTTTTGGGTTTAATATTGAAAGGTTGTGTTAAGTGACAAGATTAATGATGGTTAGTCTCTTAATGATTATGGGCGTACCTTGTTGAAGTTAGGCAGAACTAAGATTGTTCTGACAGCATATGATAGCAGCACAAACTAAGAATTGAAGATTGAAAAGGAAATTTAGGCAGAGATAAAATTACAAATAGGGAAGACAAAGTCTCTAATTTCTCCAAATAAGCAAACAGATAAATAATTCTGAAAGACTTAAATTTAATTGATAGTATAAACTGAATTAAAAAAATAACAAAGACTAGATGCCTTTATATGGACTAGGCACCTCCTAAATTAACAAAGAAAAGGAAAAGGAAACCTAATTGAAAAAAGAAAACAAATCCTAATAGGAAAGGAAAAACTCAATCCTTATTGAAAAAGAAAAACTAAAGCATAAATAATAAATTCACTTTATTATTATTATTATTATTTTCTTGCATTAGTCCCCCGGGTTGGAAAGAACTCGCCCATGAGTTCAAGTTGTCTTTGTCCGCATTAGCAACGTGGAGTCAAATGCTTCACGTTGAACACATTGGAGGTCTTTAAATGGCTTGGAAGACATAGTCGGTATGAATTGTCATTTATCTTCTGCAGAATCTCACAAGGCCCAATCTTCCTCTCCTGTAACTTGTTACACTCACTGACAGGGAAACGATCACGTGTGAGTACAGCCCAAACTAAATCACCAACCTCAAAAGTTACCTTGCATTTGTGGTTGTCAAATTGTGCTTTGTACTTGACATTGCTATCTTCTATCACTTTCTTGACTTGGTAATGAACTCATCAAAGATAATCTGCCATCTCATCAGCCTTAATACTCAATCAACCAATACGGGGAATAGGTGCTAAGTCAAGCACTCACGATGGGTTTTGCCCATACACAATCTCAAAAGGGCTCAACTAAGTCATTCTATTCTTGGACCGGTTGTAAGCAAACTTTGCTAGTGACAAAGCCAAGTCCCACTGCTTTCGTTTATTTTTAGCTAAACTGCTCAAAAGATTTCCCCAAGCTTTGATTTACTAACTTAGTCTGACCATCTGTTTGGGGGTGGTAGGCACTGCCAAAATTAAGCTCGGTCCCCATCTTTTCCCACAGACTCTTCCAAAAATGGCTCACGAATTTTGTATCTTGGTCCAATGTAATAGATCTTGGAACCCCATGCAAGCGAACAATCTGTTGAAAATACAGGTCAGAAATTTAGGTAGCATCCATCGTCTTCCAGCAAGCTACAAAATGGGCTATCTTGAAAAATCGATCAACTACTACGAGAATAGAATCCATGCTCATTTGAGTGCGAGGTAACCTTAATTCAAAATCCATGCTAACGTCAAGCCATGGGCCATCGGGCACTGGTAATAAAGTGTATATACCCGGCATTTGTGAGGGCTCCCTTAGACCTTTGACGAATAAAACACCGTTCCACATAACATGTCACATCACAAGTTAGCTTGGGCCAATAATAGTCTGATGAGACCAAGACCAAGGTTTTTTCTTTCCCAAAGTGACCTTCTCCATGCAACTCTTGTATTATTTGCTCCCTCAACGAACTATTTGGAATGCATAGCTGTAAACCCTGAAATAGATAACCATTAAGAACAACATAATCACCGCGCTTACCTACAGACACCTCAGCAATTAATATCTTCCCTAATGAAGGATCTTCTGTATACATCTCTCGGAAAAGTGTCAAAACCCACAACTTTGGTATGCATAGTAGTAAGGAGTACAACCCTCATACCCAAAGCATCAGCAACTCGATTCAAATTCCCTGATTGGTGCCATAAAGAAAAAGTGAACTCTTGAAGGTAAGCAACCCATTTGACATGTCTGCGACTAAACTTCTGTTGGCCATTGATATACTTGAGGGCCTTATGATCAGTGATAAGGATGAACTCCTTATGCACTAGGTAATGACACCAATGCTTCAAAGATTGTACAATGGCATAAATCTCCAAGTCATAGGTGAAATAGTTCCTTTTGGACCCCGACAGCTTTTCACTGAAAAAGATAATTGGACATCCCTTTTGGCTTAGGACACCACCAATGCCAACGCCAGATGCATCACAATTAACTTTGAAATTCTTCTTGAAGTCTAGAAGAGCAAGAACAGGTGCTTCCGTCATTTTTTTTTTTCACCAATTGAAAGCTTGCCTTGGCTTCCTCAATCCACTGGAAAGTCTGACCCTTTAAGCAGTTCGTGATTGGTGCAATCAATGTATTGAAATTTCAGATGAACCATCGGTAGAATGACGCCAATACGTGAAAACTTCGGACATCAAGTAGACTGTTGGGTATTGGCCATTCTAGAATTTCTATCACCTTAGACTGATCTTGTAACGCCCCCAAAACTGGCATTGACCAACCTAGCAGGGTTACTAGCAATTACCCCAGTTTAACTAGCTGGTGGCTAAATGGAGAATCATCCCTCTAAGCATCATCAGAGTTAATGCATAGGAAGGTGAAATAAATCTGAGAAATCTATAAATCATTACAGGGACATGTATAATCCTTAAATTAAAGACATGGAGCAACTAACAATAAAATATAGCAAACTTGATAACAACGTGAAGATTATTGTGAAAAATTTTAATACTCGCAAGTGCAGGAATCATTTGTAGAAAGAGGGTTGCAAGTGCGAGGTCGATCCCACGTGGAATTGTGTTCTTGAAAGCAAACTTAAATCTAAATCAATTAAACCCTAACCTAGTTCCGAAATTTGAGAGATTATTGTGTGAATGAAAAAATCAACAGCATAAACTAATTGAAGTGAAAGTAATTGATTTACGAAGTGCTAGGGTTTCGGAATCCGCACTCACAAATTCATAGCAACATATTTCCATGATCTATAATATTTCCCAAAGTTCTCAAAATAAAATATTAGGTATGTTTTACTTTTGCTTCAAAGAATTAATCAAAACATCCCATGTATCCATTCATTAGCCAAATCACAAAAGAAATCCAATATCAATTAAATCATCAATTGCATCCGTAAATCATAAGAATATATCAAATATTCATCAAAACATCAATCGTATCCAAAGAATAAATCACAAGGGGTATCCAATTTTTAACAAAGAAAACCAAGTAATCAATTGTATTGAATTATCTCAAATCATCAAATGTATCCTTGAATCACAAAAGATATCCAAGAATCATTCAACATAATTAATTTGAAGTAGAATAACATAGAAATCAAATCATTAAATTGGAAAATACTACATACATGAAAACAATGTTGCTAATCATAAGTGACGCTTCATCCTCAACCTTAATTAATGGTTTAGCCTCTCATGGTATTGAAAGACAAAACAAGATTAATGGAATTGATGACAAAAATTGAGTACTTACAAATATAAAATCACAAACTTGATATCCAAAAGCTAGGAAACCCTAAAACTCTCTTCTTTCTGCTCTGGAATTTCATAATTCGTAGCCCCTTCTAAAATAATCTAATATCTCTTCTACTTATAGACTTCAAACTAGGGTTTACTACAGAATTAGAGTTAAAACTGGTGCCAGGTCAGCAAAGTGTGCTCGATCGCACACTTGCTATACTCAAGCACACTCGAGCACATGAATTCCCCCTACCGCGCAGTCATGCTTGCTCGCTAGGACTTGACTTAGGCATGGCTGTGCTCAATCTTGCCTATGCTGGGCTCGAGCATAGATGCGCTACAACCTACAAAACACTAAAAACACAGAACTAACCCAAAATATTAGATTATAACACAGCTACAAGATTAACAAATATAAATTAAGGGGTCCAAATATGCAATATTTGGTGCACATCAAACACCCCCAAACTTACCTTTTGCTAGTCCGTTATCAAAACAAAAAAATAATAATAATAATTAAAAAAAGAAGAAGCAAGAAACATAATTCCTCTGTCGTGGGAAAGACGATTGCATTTAACATATGTAACAAGCATTTTAAACCCCTAGGCATCCCTAGAGGACGAGTGAAGCCTCGTGAGGGTTTAATAGGAATGATACCCACAAACATTGAAGCACTACTTTGTTAACAAGAATGAAGTTTCACACAAACCATGGTTCTTATTTCATCAACAAGCTTAAAAAGCCAAACACCATCATCAAAATCAAAAGGGAATCCATAATCAAATCACTTATAAATGGATAAATAAGACATCATATAGTCTGAAAAGTGCAAAGTGAAATTAGCATACAAAAATGAAGTTTTCAATTTAAACTCAAAATAAGTTCCTCAAAATTTGTAAGAATCCCTAACAGACGAAACAACCAAGGCAGGATATGCATTTTTTTTTCTTTTCTATTTTGTATAGGCTATGCAATGTCTAACTCTTTTAAGCTTTCAAATTAACCCATATAACAAGTGTTAGGCCAATGACTCCCAAACCAAATGATTTTAGGACACTAGATGTAGAATATCCCTAAGGGCTTATTAACTCAAATCAAAAAGGCTATGAAGCCAAACTAGCCATACCATCAATCAACTTGAACTTCACACCTTTTGACGCGAACATTCAACGTTTAATGAGACAAGAGGTCCGGTTACTCAGCAAAAAACCAACATGTTGTTTTTTTTCTCTCTCTCTTTTTTTTTTTTTTTTTTGCAAGCTAAGGTTATTCATCAATAGATCATCCAACAAATCTCTAAAGGAACAAGCTTAAGCTCAAACATCATACATGAAAGAAAATATGCTAATGTGCTCATTAAAATTCAACTCAAAACAAGTGAAATCTCTTTTACCCAAAAATAAATCAAAAGACTCAGATTCCTAAAGACATGATGATGTGTTCAACACTTTAAGCAAGCTAATGAAATACAAATCATAGTTACAGTTTAACTCAAACTTGACAACAAGTTAGCAGAAAAAAGAAAGAAACAAACAAACAGAAAGAAAACAACAAAAAGAAAAATGAACAACGGTTTTCCATACCCCCAAACTTGAATCACACATTATCCTCAATGTGGGAAGAAATACAATACCAAGAGGTGAAGAGAACTGGAATGAGCAGAGAGACATCCCCCAAACTTACTTATGAAAATACTTGTCTTGAAAATTGATATACAAATTTAATTATACTCGCAAGTGCACGAGTCATGTGCAATATAGCATGTGTGCAAGTGTGACGTCGATCCACAAGGAATTGTGTCGTCAAAATTAATTCTTATCTAAACTAATCCTATTTTAACCTAGTTCCAAAGTTTGTCGTGCATTTGAATTGAAAATAAAAACTAAAACTAAATGAAATAATTGAAAGATAAAATGGGCACTAAGGTTTTCAGAATCCACCTCACCAAATTAAAACATACATTCTCATGTGTTTGTTCATACATCCGACAAACAATTAAAACCTATGCATGTTCTATTGTTCCTATTGAAAGATTCAATGAATCCATCCATTTTACAAATAACAATGCATATCAAATTTAGTTCAAAAGATCCAATGTATCCATGCTTTGCACAAAAGACAATGGATATCCAAAGTAAATCAAAGATGCAAAGTATCCATCTGATGAAAACAATGAATATCCAACTTCAGCACTATCAAACACATTTTTGTCACATAATTGAATTGAAACGAACTTACATTACATTAAGGTCGAAATTGTACGAACAAAACATGAAAACATAAAACTAATCCATGGTGAGGCTTCATCTTCAACCTTAGTTGAAGAATTAGCCTCTCATGACAAAAGAAATCAGAAAGAAACTAAATTACTTCATCAAAATTAAAAACTTACAAAAGAATTCGAGTTCTAAGCTACGAAAACCCAGAAAACATGAAAAACAACCAAGACCGGCGCCCCTACGTGTCTCCGTACATTTACCATGGAAAAAAAATATATATTTATAAGCTAATTTTAGGGTTTCAGTGCTGCTAGGTCGACCGAGTGAGCTCGATCGCACTTGTGCAACATGTCTTCTACTGCGTAGGGCGCGAGTACTCTCGATTTTACTAAATGTGTGCTCGAGCACACTTCTAGTCGGAATTAGCCTACTCTTGTGAAACATGACTTTGTATATCTTTGAGTTAGCTTTCCAATGACACCAATATCGCTTCAATCCGAGCTATACAACTCTAGATATGACTTTTTTAGTGGGACTCATCGAGTGCGAATTATCGCTCGATCCCAATTTGCTGCCAATTCTCCATGAAGTGTTTTAAGCCCCATAATTAATGGAATGAGTTGCAAATATAAACTTAAAGCTACATTTTTCTCTTAACAACCTACAAATCACTAAAACACCAAAACTAACTAAAACATCAAAACATAATAAAGCTAAAGGCTTAACAAATACAAATTAAGAGATCCAAGTATGAAATATTTGGTACTAATGAAACATCACAAGAACAAAAACAAACACAAACAAAACAAAAACAAAAGACAATAAATAAAAAGAAAGAGGGGTGCCTTCTACAAGTGCTAAGTTTACCATCTTCAACCAGACTTTCCACACCATATGATCAATTAGAAAAAGTAGGGTCCTCTAAGGGCATTTCTTCAATCTCCGAGATCTCCAGTTCCAAGAACAGCTTCAGCCGTTGACCAATGACCTTTAGAGTATTTTGTTGAGTGCCAAATATTGCATATTTGGTCCCTTTCATTTATATTTGTTAAGCCTTTAGCTTTATTATTGTCTGATGTTTTGTGTTAGTTGTGGTGTTTTAGTCTTTTAAAGGTTGCTAAGGGAAAACTGCGGTCTTAATGTGAAAGATGCAAGGAATTTGAGAAAAGAGCATTTTTAAAAGTGCGCTTGAGCGCACATGTCCTGGGATTAAGCGCACTCGCGCCCAACATCAAGCTAGCAGCACCCAACCGCTGCACCACAGGAGACCTATTGTACGAGAGAAATCTGAGTGCACCTAGTGTGCGATCGAGCGCACTCGTCCGACCGGGTAGCACTGAAACCCTAACTAACTCTATAATATTGCATTTTTTATTGTAAACACACCAAGGGGGCGCCGTTCAGTCCTAAACTTCAAACTTTTGTCCTCTTTGAGCTCTGAACTTGATTTCCCTTTGTAAGTTTTTAGTTTTCATGTTATCAATACATTTTATTATGTTTTGTGTAACCATGAGAGGCTAAATCCTTCAACTAAGGTTGAAGATGAAGCCTCACCATTGATTAGTTTTACATTTCTTATGTTTGTACAATTCCGACTTTTATTTATATGTTCTATCTGAATTTAGTTATAAGATTAAACCCTTTTAACTGATTGTTTAATAATTTGTTTGATTAAACGTTGGATATTCATTATGTTTCATCCAACGGATACATTGCATCTTTTGATTTAAATTGGATATCCATTGTTTTTCTTTAATCAAATGGATACATTGGATGATTTTGATTTAAGTTGGATATGCATTGTTTTTCATAATTATGATGAATTTATTGAATGTTTCAATAGAAGAATAGAACATGCATAGGGTTTAATTGTTTGTCAGTTGAATGAATGAAAACATGAGAGTGTATGCTTTGATTTGGTGAGGTGGATTCTGAAAACCTTAGTGATTTTATCTTTTTTTTTTTTTTTTAATAAATTTCATTTAGTTTACCTTTTTGCACGACAAAATCACAAAATTTGGAACTAGGTTATAATAGAATTAGTCTAAATAGAAATTGATTTTCATAATGCAATTCCCTATGGATTCGACCACAAACTTGCACACACTATATTGCCAACAACTCGTGCACTTGCGAGTACTTTAAAACCAACAAGAAGTTTTTGGCGCCATTGCTGGGGAGTTGTTTGTTTTTGTGAAAATTGATTTTGTGTATCTACTAGTTTAGGTATATTTTATTTTCTGTCCTCTTTGAAATTTTAATTTATTTCTTTTAATTTTTTTTGTAATTTGATCTAAAAAAAAAAAAGAAAAATGAGAAGTTTGGTTGCTGTTTTTCTTGTTTGCAGATCGGATGAGCCTAGTCCCTGCCAAGACGCTCGAGCGTGCCTCACCTGAGCTCGAGCATACTCGAGCCTATCGCAGCAAGGCACCCACCCGCCTGCGCTCGACGTTTCCGCAGTTGCGTGCGAGCACACAGCAGAGCACACCTCGCATGCATCTGCGCTCGATCACGCCTCACCTGCACTAGAGCACACCTCCGCAGCTAGCTTCAGCAAACCAGCAGCAGCTAAGTGGGAAGTTTTTCTTTTTAATTCTTTTTTATTTATTTTATGAATAATTGTTCTTTGTTTTGTTTTGTTTTCTATTTTTCTCAATTTTTGAATATTTCGTTTCTTGTTACTTAGATTATTTTAGAGCTTTTGTTTGGTGTATGCTTGGTCGGAAATCCTTGAACCTAGAGTTGATACCTTTAGATCCCGACATTGCTAGAACCCTTAGGAGAAATCAAAGAGCACCAGTTGAGAGAGAGACTGTTGAGATGGGAGATAACATACCCCGAATTGTGGAGCAACCTAGGGTTGAGAATGAGGATGCAGGAGATGAGAATGTGGAGCAAGCTAGACCTTGGAATGTGGACTACACTACATCCCTTAGGGATTTGTTTGCAACCGTTGCGACAAAGGCCCCTTCATGCATAGTATTGCCACCAACCAATGCTACCCATTTTGATCTTAAACCTCATGTCATCCAAGTCTTACCTTCATTTTGTGGTCTGGATTCTGAAAATACATATAGTCATGTGAAGAAATTTCGTGATATATGTGCCACTTTCAAATTCCAGAACTTCTCTGAAGAGTCTGTCCATCTGAGACTGCTTCCTTTCTCCCTTCACGATAGAGCCAAGGCATGGTTGGATTCTAACATGCCCAGATCCATCACATTGTGGGAAATTGTTGTGAGTTTTAAATTACTCGCAAGCGCACGAGTCGTTTGCAATATATTGTGTGCAAGTGCGAGGTCGAATCCATAGGGAATTGTGTTCGTGAAAATTAATTTCTATCTAAACTAATCCTATTTTAACCTAGTTTCGAATTTTGAATTGTGTTGTGCAAAAAATATAAACTAAACTAAAAACTGAAATGTAATCAAATGATAAAAGACTAAAGTTTCATAATTCACCTCACCAAATCAAAGCACACATTCTTATGTTTTGTTCATATATCCGACAAGCAATTAAACCCTATGCATGTTCTATTGTTTTTATTCAATTAACCTATTGAAACATTCGATGAATCCATTCTTATTAAAAATCATAACGAATATCCAATTGAGACCAAAATATCCAATGTATCCATTTGAATAACGAAAAACAATGGATATCCAATTTCAATCAAAAGATTTGATGTATCCATTTGATGAAACACAACGAATATCCAACGTTTTCACAATTTATAAACAACAATCAATCACAATTTTCTCACATAATTGAATTGAAATGAACATGCACTACATTAAAGATCGAAATTGTATGAACCACATGAGAAATATAAAACAAATCAATGGTGAGGATTCATCTTCAACCTTTGTTGAAGAATTAGCCTCTCATGACAAAAGGAACCATAAAGAAACTAATTAACTTCATTAAAATTAAATACTTACAAAAGAATTTGAGTTCAAAGTGACAAAATGCCTAGAAAACATGAAAACGGCAAAGAACGATGCCCCTGTCGCTCCTCCGTCCATTTACAAAGAAAAAATGTGATATTTATAATAAAAAAAAACTAGGGTTCCAATGCTGCCAGGTCAAATGAGTGCACTCGATCACATTTGTGCAAATATCAGGTCTTCTGGCGGTGCAGCACTCATGCACTGGTTGCTTGGGTGTACGCGGGAGTGCGCTTGAGCACGCCCGTGATGCGCTCGAGCATGGGTGCCATACGCTCGATTGCATTTCCAAAATTCTACTTTTTCCCGCTTCTTTGCAATTTTCACCTTAAAGCTGCATTTTTCTCTTAACGACCTGCAAAATGCTAAGACACCAAAACTAACAAAAAAATCATAAAATAATAAAGCTAAAGGCTTACAAAACATAAATTAAGAAACTCAAATATGCAATATTTGGCGCTCAACAAATATCCCAAACTTACATTTTGCTAGTCTCTTAGCAAAAAAAAAAAATTAAAAAAAAAAAAAAAAATCAAAGTATGAAGCATAAGTCCGCTGTCATGAGAGAGACGATTGCATTTAGCATATACAACAAGCCTTTTAAACTTTAGGCATCCCTAGTAGACGATTGAAGTCGCGTAAGGGTTTAACAGAAATGATACCCATAAATATTGTTCAGCACTATGTTATTGACAAACATTAACATCCACCCAAACACATGGTTCTCACTCATGACCATGTTTAGCAAAATGAACACCACAATCACATCACTAGGACATCCAAAAATCATTCAACTCATAGATGAAAATTTGAAACAACACATGCTCCAATAAGTGCAACGTGAGACTAACATACAATCATGAGGCTTCAATTTTTCTCAAAGTTTGGTGTACCTCAAAATTCATAAGAATTCACTCAGATGAAAACAGCCAAGGCTTGAATCAAGATATGCATTTTTTTTTTGTAGGTTGTGTAATGCTTGGCTCCCTTAAGATTTTTAATCGACCTATGTAACGAGTGTTGGGCTAGTGACTCCCAAACCAGATGGTTTTAGGGCACTAGAATGTAGAAATATCCTTAAGGGCTCAATTACTCAAGTCAATAAGGCTACGAAGCCAAATTAGCCATACAACCAACCAAGTTGAGTTTCTCATCTTTTTACGAGAACACTTAATACTTAATGAGGCAAGAGGTCTAGGTACTCAATGAGAAACTCAAATTGGTTTTTTTTTTTTTTTAAGCCAAGGTTTCATTAACAATGCATCCTATAAATCTCAAAATACACACTGTCCACTTCAAATCTCATACCTCACAGATTCTATGCTAATGTGCTTGTGATGATCAAGTCAAAAATGTGAAGTCTCTTGAAGCAAAAAATGAGTCAAAAGACTTAGATTCCTAATGATGATGATGGTTTCAAGATGTTAAACAAGCCAATGCAATTCAAACCCAAGTTACAGCTTAACTCATGCTCAATCAACAACATAGGATTTTTTTTTAATAGATAAAAATAGACAAATAACACAAACAAACAAATAGACAGTTTGTTTGTCCATACCCCCAAACTTAAATGACACATTGTCCTAATGTAGCAAGAGATACGATACTGTGGGGTGAGGAACCGGAGTGTGCAAAGGCTAGGGCATCCCCCAAACTTAAACACCATGACACCTGTCAAAAAAAAAAAACTAACAGCAAATCTTCTCACAGAAAAAACATCATCATATCAATTGCTGTTAAAAACAAAAAATGAAATGACACGAAATAAAATGACAAAAAGAAACGAACTCAAAAATGAAGTGCAAAAAATTAAAGGGAAAAAAAATACCACACTTTCCCCGATCATTTGGGTGTCCAATCAATCCTTTCGACCCTTTCTTTTACAGAATATGATATCCCTCGGGAAGGGTGTTTCGCCATCTCAGGTAGCCTACTTGCTCACTTCCAAGGATCTTCTTAGGAATATGGTTCCTAGATTTATAACCTTGTGTGCATAGATCCTTGAGAAGTTTAGCATGAGATGGCTCTTTAAGACATTAAAGAATTGAAGCTTGGGGTTCATGAAGTGTCTCAAGAGGGATTGTGATGAAGGAGTGAGCTTCAGTACTCACTTCCTTATCATTGGACAAACTTGGAGTTGACGGGGGCTCAGTTTGCTCCTCTTCTTCTTCCACATTGTTGTTCTCAATAAAGAGAGGCTTAGCTGCTAATGAAGGTGGGTTAGGGAAGGATATCTCAGTGGTTCCCCATTCTCAGTCCACATCTTAGGAGTGGGATCCAATAAGGCCTTAGCTTGCTCATGTATCATATCAAGGTCCAGATCAAATTCAAATTGAACAAAGGACTCTTCCATAGAATCGTCCAGACTTGGCTCACTGGAAGTCTCAACTTGCGCACCTATCATATCAAGATCTAGATCAAATTCAAATTGAGCAAAGCACTCTTTTAAAGGATCCTCTAGACTTGGCTCATTACAATTCTTTGCTTGCTCAAGGAACTTGTCAAAGTCTGGGTTACATCCAAATTGAGCAAAGCACTCTCTCAAAGGTTCCTCAAGACTTGGCTGAGTAAAAGTCTTAGCTTGCTCAAGGAACTTGTCAAGATCTCGATCACATTCAAATTGAGCAAAGTACTCTCCCAACGGATCCTCAAGACTTGGCTCATCAACAGTCTCATCAACAATTTCCTCACGCTCACTTGTGGTGGTGGCTTGGACATGCTCATGATGAGGATTGCTGGTGTCATCCTCATCAATCATGTATTGCCCTCTCGCCATCTCCTGACTCTTCCTCAATTCTATTAAATTCTGCAACTAGATGATCAATCTGTCCCTCCAACCTTGCAATGTCTTGAGTGTTGGCCGTGGTGGCATCCTTGAGTTCTTGAATGGGTTGGTTGACTGTTTGCCTGAACTCATTGAGTGTGTCTTCCAATGATAATTCTGGTTCTGGCATTTGAATGGTGGATTGGCTAATTAGTTGCTTGAATGAGTTGAGAGAGTCTTCCAACAAGGATTTATAGTCTTAGGATAAAGGATGGGAAGATTGGTTGTCGATCTGCAGATATTCAGGATGGTGCAGGTCATTGACTTGGGGAGCATAATTTC
Organism: Corylus avellana; assembly: GCF_965113065.1. Taxonomy (NCBI): domain Eukaryota; kingdom Viridiplantae; phylum Streptophyta; class Magnoliopsida; order Fagales; family Betulaceae; genus Corylus; species Corylus avellana. Next base: position 13,998,478 of record NC_142493.1, read on the forward strand.
CCATAGCATGAGCTTGCCACGAGAAATTAGAATGGTTGCTCCAGTCTGGGTTATAAAAGTTTGATTCAAACCCTGAGCTAGAGAAGGAAGTGTTCATTTGCTTATAAGAAAAATTGGAAAATTGCCTATAAGATGGACAATTTCCAATCTGATGATGAAGGTTGGAGCAATATGAACATGGTCCATGTGGGTAAAAATTGTGAGAGTATTAAGTAGGAGCTGATGTCCTACAACTAGGTGAAGCATTAAAATTACCAAATGGAAAATTCATGTTTCACCCTCACTCTTTAAAACAAAGCACACCTCCACATGAAACAGTAACCAATTTTTTTTATTTTTATTTTTTTGAAAATAAAATAGACAAACATACCAAAAATTAAAAACAACGACTCACAAAACAGACGAAAGATAAGTTTGGCAAAATTTTAGGGATTGGTTCGTTTTGGTGCAATCTTATGGGGTGCGCTCGAGCGCAGGTGATGTGCGATCAAGCGCAGATGCGCAAGGGGTGTGCACTCACGCACAGCTGTGGAAGGGTCCAACGGAGGTGCGCGGGCTCCTTGCTGCAATATGCTCGAGCGTGCTGAAGTGCGCCCGAGTGTCTTGGCAAGGATTGGCCTCCTCCGAAACTGCAGAAAAAAGAAAGAACAACAACCAAAACACTTTTTTTTTTTTATTAGTTTTGCGAACAAAAACAAAATAAAATAAACTAAAATTGCACAAAGAAAAATAAAACAAAAGAGATAATTATAACTAGTAGAAAAATAAAATCATCTTAAACAAAAATCAATTTTTACAAATGAACAATTCCTCGGCAACAGCGCTAAAAACTTGTTATGAGTTTTAAATTACTCGCAAACGCACGAGCCGTTTGCAATATAGTGTGTTCAAGTGTGAGGCCGAATCGACAAGAAATTGTGTTCGTGAAAATTAATTTCTATATAAACTAATCCTATTTTAACCTAGTTCCGAATTTTGAATTGTGTTGTGCAAAAAATATAAACTAAACTAAAAACTAAAATGTAATCAAATGATAAAAGACTAAGGTTTCAGAATTCAACCTATTGAAACATTCGATGAATCCATTCTTATTACAAATCATAATGAATATCCACGATCTCCTTGTGGAAACAGTCCACACAAGCATGATACGTGGATAGCCAATCCATGCCTAAAATAATATCAAACCCGCTCATCTCAAAGATAATGAGATTCACTAGCATGACATGGCCTTCAACTAGAATAGGTCAACCCTTAACTACTGAAGTGCATAAAATTGTACTTCCTACCGGTGTAGCAATTGCTAAATTTACATCTAAGGCTTCAAACTCCAGACAGCAGGCCTTAGCAAAGGAATATGACACAAACGAGTGTGTTGCCCCTGAATCAAAAAGATTAGAAGCTCTACCAGTTGAAATAGAGAGAGTACCTGTTACTACGTTGTTTGACGCCGCTACATCACTTGGTGTCAAAGCATACACCTAAGCAGGTGTCATGGTTCTCTGTCCCTCTAGGCGGGTTTGATTGGCTTGGTTGTTGGCAGGAGCCCCACAGTCCCTCGCAATATGTCCAGGTTTCCTGCTCTTAAAGCAGCTTGATTGCCCGTAGAGGCAATTCCCAGTATGCATCCTACCGCACTTCTAGCATGATGGGCACTGCTCGCCGCCTCCTAGGTTATGGCATTGCTGAGGCATGTAACTCCTCTCTGCTGGTTGGTTAAATCTCCTCTTATTGGCATGGTATGATTGTCCCCCCGAGCGGTTTCCTTGCAGTTCAGTTCTCTTCTTCTAATTGAAGTATTCTGAGTTGATTTTCTGTGTCCACTCAATTATTGCCGCCTTGTTGATCAAGTCTATCAGTTTGCCAATCTTGAATCCCACAATTTGGTTCATGATGCATAGCTGTAACCCTCATTCAAACTTTCTCGCTTTGAGCTCTTTTGTGGACACCAAGTAAGGCGCGGACCAAGAAAGTTTAATGAACTTGGTAGCATATTGCTCCACCGTCATTGATCTTTGAATCAAATTTGTAAATTCCTGGGCCTTGGCTTGTCTGGTTCTTTGAGGAAAGAATTGCTTCAAGAACGTCTCCTTGAAGTCCTTCAAGGGAATGGTTACTCCTACACCTAGTCGTTGTTGTGGGTGTTCCTTTTGAGCTGTCCACCATCATTCAGCTCCCTTAGTGAGGTAGAAGGTAGCATACTTGACCCTCTGTTCTCCATGAATCGAGAAAATGTTCACCAATGACAATAGATGAAAGTGAGAATGACAACCTTTCACTTCACTTCATGAACAAGTTTCATAAGTACCTATCTTCTAAAAGTGATGTCAAAAACAAATCGGAGTTAGATCAGTATTTGATGGAGGCTGTTGAAAAAGCGAGTACTACTTTTGATATTTTAAATTGGTGAAAGGTTAACCCAATTAGATTCCTAATACTTGCCCAAATAGCAAGAGATGTTTTGACCATATCCATTACTACAATTGCTTTAGAGTCTGCTTTTAGCACCGGAGGGCGTGTGTTGGATCCTTTTCAAGGTTCATTATCTCCAAGAACCGTTGAAGCATTGATATGTTCACAAAACTGGTTAAGGTCAAAACCAATAGTTAGTGGCAATGTCTATGGTTATGATTCAGAGATAATTGATGATGCTAACAATTATAGGCTCGAATCAGGTAAGCTTTTTATCATTAACTTATTAATTTCGTAAGCTATTTACTTATTCCATTTATCTATTTAAATTATGATTGTAATTCTTTTTTGTTTCATTATCTTTGTAGAAATCAATTTCAAGAACATGAGCATTTTACTTGAGGAAGATTAGTTGAAGGCTAAGGCCTTAAAGGTGTTGCTATGCTAGGTGTTCTACTTCATGGCTGCTGCTTGCAGCTTCTATGTTACTGTTTTTTATTGTTGGTTTAAATTTTATGTAATCTTTTAATTTTTGTGTGTGCTGGACAGCTGGACCATCAAGTTGTGTTGAATTGATGAACTTCTTAGGTTTGTGTGTGCTGGATATTAAAGTTTTAATGTCGTCTGTGTTGGATTTGTTTTACTGCTGAAATTTTAAAGTACATGAGCTGAAAATTAAGCTTTATATTTTATTTGATATAATTTAAGTTTAGGTTAGATTTTTTGTTTGTCTTCAATTTGTAACAGTGGATTTTAGCTTTTTTTTTTTCTATTCAATTCGTATAAAATGGAAAACTTTTGATTCCATCAATATCAAATATATATATATAATGTCTTGAATCTGATTTAGCATGAAAAAGCCCAAACATTGAACTTGGTTAACATAAAAAAAAAAAAATGCCCAATTTAATTTTTATCATGTTACATTGTATATATAAAAAAATTAAAATGGGAAACAAAGTTACAAAGCCCTAAAAAATAGCCCAAAAGTTTTTGGCCCAACCAAATCTGATGAAAATATATTACAAAAAAGCCATTCAGTAGTACTCGACCCGTACCCGTAACCGCCCCAACCCCGAAGACCTGATCTCTGGTGGACCAGTTTTTGTAAAATAAAGTTTCGAAATTCAAAACCCATACCTGCCTTGTATGGATTGGATTCTGAAAATGGGTAAAACCCGGGCCGATCTGACCCGTGCCCACCCCTAGCTATAAGTGTGGACTTAGGTCCTTTGTTATAAAACCGAGTTTTACATAAATTTTTTAGTCATTCTTTGTAGAAAATCATTTAAAAACAATCGTTTTTATCGGGGTATTACACTCTTCTCTCCTTATAAGAATTTCGTCCTCGAAATTTGGACTTAATAATAAACATGATCCTCCTGGTAGAGAAGGTTTTCAAAAACAATTAAAAGTCTGGATGGAAGAAAATGGTTGAAAAGAAACATATGGTTTTGAAAAGATCAGAATACATAATTAAATCCAAGGAAAGAAAGAAGAAACAACCGCATACAAATTGCCATTACCAAGCATAGCAAAGCAAGTCATACATTATGCCCAAGAATAAGGAGAAGCATAATAAGTCCACACATCAAAATTGCCACCACAAAGGTGGGCTTATAATGTAGCCAAAACACACAAAATTGCCACCGTCGCGGTGGACTTTCAATAGGGAAAAGACAATTCAAGATTGCTCTAAGAGTGGGATCATCTCCTAGTACTAGGCTCTGTAGATCCTCGACCTGGTGTGCCTCTTGCACTCGGGCTCCCTCTACCCTTGTTGATGCTCGAGTTGTGAATGTTGTAGTCCTTGACATCAAGGGATCCCATCAAGTGGTTTTGCAACTAGACAAGAATGGTGTGATCCTCTGCTCGTGCTGCATGTGCTCCTGGAGAGATTGCAACACCTCACAAAGCGTCGTCTCCATACGATCCACATGCTGGCCCTGGCTCGCAGATGAGGATGTTGCGTTAGCTCTGGCTACTCTCGGTGGTCATGATGGTCTCTGCTTTGGCTCAGCTCCTCGAAGGGGAGCATTGCTCGCATTGAGGAATCGCGAGGTTATGCGCTCCTTGGATGGCGGTAACTTCTGTAGGCCCCTAGTGGATACCCTGGCGTTCTCGGTGATCTGGGTGACTAAGGCTCCATACGGTAGGGCGGAGATCTAATCCACTAACCGTACTCCCATCATCGTCATTGTGACCAAGGAGCCGAAATCGATGGAGGTCTTTGTCAAAAGCACATAAAGGCAACGAGCTCGCTCGATGGTGATGGATGTGAGGCTCACTACCGAAAATATTCGACTAACCATGATACAGTAGATGCATCGATTGTCATCACTCTAAGGTCACGGATCTGAAAACCTCCTTTTCCTCCATTTCCTTCTGATGGGTAATGCCTGTTGGCAAAATGCTCAACCAACTGAGCCCAAGTGGGAAGGCCTTCGACTGGCCATGGATGCTCAGGGTCACGCACTCATGGTGCCCTAGTGATGCGGCTGAAGAGAGTGGGGGTCATTATGATCGACGTGCCTCTGTGCTAAGTATGAAAAGAGTCACCATACCTCATGTCGATATTGGTGTAGAACTCGTGGACCAGCTCCTTGACTGTGGGACAATGATCCACCACCATGTCCGTCCAACCCTGGGCATCTAGTAACTGTACCCTTGGAGCTCTCTTGGTTACATCAGTCACATCGATTCCTCTCTCAACTATAATCTTCCACCCTTTGTAGAAGGCCTAATACCTGGGCTAGGCTTTGGAAACCCTGAAGCAAGTGCGGTCATAAGTGTGGTCAGCGTAGTTGGTACTAGTGCCGCTGCTAAGCTCTCTTACTGGCCCCTCAGGCTCAAGACTACTGACCAGTGAGACGTCGGGGGTGACATCCTCCATCTCAAAATTGGAATCGAACTCGGGGTCCTGGGCATTCTGCATTATGGCCCGGAGTCGATGGGATCATGGGCGTGAAGAGGATGAGGCTGCTGCACTAGCTTTCATCCTTGCCATCGTCTTGCACCAAGAATTCTATCAATACTATGCCCACATGCAACTAACCTACCCCAACTATATGCAAAAGCAACCTAATGAAACTTCACCCTAGCATGGCAAAAATGCAGGAGATAATGCAAGACATGTTCAATGGAGATTCCAGGGTCATTTCCAAACTGAGGTTGAACATGATCAGTGGGTTGGATGATTTAGTAATTTAGGTGAGTGCAACGAAAGGGGTGGAGTATTCGGATTAATTACTTGAACGCTCTCAGGTAATTAGTGGCCTCAAGATTTTGTGAACACAGGGTAGTTGATATATCACAAGAGTCAAGGTGTGGATTCAAAGGTATTTTGGTAAATTCAATGTTATAACTGAAGATGGTTGACATTGAATTGACTAAGAGCACAAGTGGGGATTCTTAAAGATTCAAGGTTTAGTCTAACAAATGGACCTGACTTGTTTGACAAAATAGGGCCATTAGGACAAAAATACCCATTTTGGAAAGGAAGGGCATTTTGGTCATTTCATGGGCTTAGACAAAACGTTAAACCCAGATAGTCAGTTCTCAATCAAAGGGTCAAATGGGCAGGTTCAATCATTCAACAAAATTGGGTTACTCCTAGGTTAGGACAAGGGGTATTTTGGTCATTTTTGGTTTCTGGGGAAAACTGCTGAATCCAATTAGTCAAAAAGGTAGATCGGGTCCCCAACTATTGGTTTTAAGTTACAATGGTCCTTACGACCCAATGGAAGTCACAAAATCAACGAAATTCAAATTTAGGCAAAAACCCCTAAATTCAAAGGTTAGGGTTTGGGTTGGTCAAAATTGATCAAATGGATCAATGGGTCTTGGTTTAAACTTAATAGGGATGGTAAAGGGTCCATAGAATACATCAATTACAAGCATTAGGAAAGTTCAAGAAGGTTCTTCGGATCTAGGGCAAAAAAACCCCCAAATCCAAATGGGTAATGGTTTTAAACGAAAATGATGCAAAAATGCAATCATAACTACCCTCTAACATGATCCTAGTTCACAACCAACCAGCTAGATGCCATAAAATGTAAGAAATCAAAAATCAAAAATCAAAACCCTAAAGTTGCGAAAATTCTGAAATGAGCTTGGAAATTTTCATACCTTGTTTTAATCTTTGTAAAAGGGTAGAAAGCTTTGAAATCCTTGGATGACTTGGCCGAAAATGAGGTTGGGAGTGTTTGGTTTGAGAGAAAATGAGAGAAAATTGAAATGAATAGGGTTTAGGGTACGTTTGGCCGTTTTTAAAGAAGAGGTGCAAAGTTTTAGGGTTCTAGGTGTACGTCCGGTCATGGGAGCGTACGTACGGCCATATATATATATATATATATATATATATATATAAACAACAAAGAGACAAAAGAGCTAAGTAGGTTTCGGTGTACAAACTGATTTCACAGTACTCAAGGTATGAGTGAAAATTCATTTTCTTTTGAAATCCTTTTTTTTTTTTTTTTTGAAAACACATGGATACCAAAACATGCTTCTAAGCATGGTACATAATCCAACTACCTAGTTCCCTACTCATTCAAAAGCTACCCGACTCCAAGGTCTAGCACTCTCCATCTTATTCTTCTGACGGGTCTTCTTCATCCTTGACTAGTGCCTCGTAATCCTTATCGATGCTGGAGAGGAAAGCAGGTTTTTGTCGATCAGGTCCATTTGGCAATGCTCCTGCCTTCAACAGACGGATCTCTTCTAGATTCATCTAAGCATACTCGTCTGTAATCTCAATCATTAGTGCATGCATCTCCACTTTCTTTTCTGTGCTAAGGTAGGGGTCGTATCTCCGGGGAATAGGTGGGAAATCTCGTACAACTAATGTGCTGCGGCGTTTCCATTTTGCTATAGCCGGGACATCCTTGAAATCAGCTTGAGCTCCTTCCTCTTGAATCTTCTTCTATGATGGGGACTTCAGCCTTCGAAAGGGTCGAGTGGAAACCTTACGCTCAGTATAGCGAAGCTTGTATCTAGGCGCATAAGGCCCGAACTCAGCTGGCCATTCCCGAACAGTTGCCCAGCGTCGACACCCATTGCGCATCTAAGTGTGAAGCAAGATCAAGTGCCTGTGACGCGGAATAGGCGATCCCGTTCAACTCCATACTAAGCAATCAAGAAGGATGTTACTATAGCCCGCACCATCAAATAGACAATAAACAAGGAAACCAAATCTATCCTATGCTCCAGTCTTTTAAGATCATTCCTAAGGCGTTACATCCTACTCTCAGATTAGAAGTTTTGGTCGGCAAGACCGTGTGCCCTGATACCATACTGTAACGCCCCCAAAATTAGCCTTGGCTAACCAGGCAGGGTTACTGGCAATTATCCCAATTAAACCAACTTGTGGCTAAATGAGGAATCACCCCTCTAAGCATTATCAGAGTTAATGCATAGGAATGTGATGTAAATCTGAGAAAAACTATTTAATCATGAAATAAAGAAGTATATTCCTTGAAATTAAGACATAAAGCAACTAACAGTAATATGTAAACAAACCTAATAATCTTTAAAACAAAGTCTGTAGTGGCAGCCGTACCACCCTTGGGTTCTAGCAACAGATTTCCTACAAGGTAATAACAACATAAGTCTAACAACTTAGTAAGTAAACCTCACAATTAGGTATGATTGAGCCTATTTAAGCAGAAATAAATGTACAATTTTAGTAAACATTAAAAGGAGATGTTGTCTCAATTAATACACCATAAAAGTATTGTTTGGTTAATGAAAGAGCGGTGTACTTTCGGTGGCAATCACCTAAATATTTTAATGCAAAAAGATTATTGCTTTATAGGTCATAACTCTCATGTATAGTCTACCTGATATATTACCCCTTCTCAGTAGGGTTGGCGCTATCTCGAGGGACCTACAATACAATGCCGGTGCCCCGACCATTGTACGCTACCGTACATAACACTAGTGGCACGACCGAGTCCAACCTTAGGTGGCCCACATTGCTAATGATGGTCATCCTGTAGTGACCACCCATTAAGGCTCTGCCAACCATGGAACAACCATTGGATCCAATGCCCATATTAAACACACATATTTGACCATAGAATGAAGTCTATATAATAAGCCCATGGCCATTATATCGTACATACCGGTGTACCATATCATACGATACATCTTATTAATTAGTTAATAAAGCAGTTACCAAGTAGTTACAAAATGTAGATATGCTCATATCATGGTCATGGTCAGTTAACTGACATATCCCACGTTTTTAAGGAAAAAGGTTTGTAAGTGTTTACTTATCTCGTATGCTCACTTGAATCCTCCGACATTGTTAAATCCTGCTCTAACAAAATATAACACATTGTTATACATAGTACTAGAGGACCATTATGAGTAAGATACTACAATAACCTAATATAAAGGGGTCCTGGGACCTAAGTTACACAAATGGGCTAAGGCGAATGTCTGACCTCCTGACCGTATGTCCGGCCTCGAGGAGTGTACGTCTGGACAGTGAGTAGGCATTTCGGCCAAAACCTCCAACTGTGTTTCAGGGTTTCCATAAAACTTATAAGGTATCATTGCTCCTTCTAGGCTATTGAATAAACAAATGCAACGTAAGAAAACTCAATCATCATGCAATATAAAGGATCGAAGGCTCTTTTAAACTCTTTTTGAAAACGTTCTAGGCTTTGTAAGAAATGATGCAAGAACTCTAACATGGTAACTCTAAAACTTAAAACAGTATAGAGACAACTTTAAAAACATAGAAATGGGCAGGGGTTACCTTGGGAAACTTGGCAAGAATTGAAGCTCTCCTCCTTTCTCTCTCAAAACTCACAAAGCACTCAGATAGGGTGGTTACAAAGAGCCTGGGGATGGAAATGTTGGCTTTAAAGGGGTGGTAGGGGTTGGTATTTATAGGCCAGAAAAGCTAAGGGCACTACCAACTCCTCTAAAAAGCCGCTAACGTCCGGTACTATTGGGGCATACATTCGGTACTATTTACTCGATGGTCCAAAAGGTGCCTCGTACATACAGTTATTAACCAATGGTCAACCAAAAGTAGTGTACGTCTGGTGGTTCCCCATCGTACGTCCGTACTATAAGTTAGAGGCATATGTACGGTGGTCCCCCATCATATGTCCGGTACTAGGGACGAAGGCGTACATTTGGAAACGTGTGGACTTAGGTCCTTTGTTATAAAACTGAGTTTTACATAAATTCTTTAGTCATTCTTTGTAGAAAATCATTTAATAAAAACAATCATTTTTATGAAAGTATTACACCCTAAGTGTTAGGAAAATGCAGGGAAACATCGAAAAAAATAAAGAGATGTTTGGAATGGAAACTTAGTGGGGTTGCGAAGGGGTTGGTTTGTAGTTTGAAATGAAATGTGGTTGTATTGCTCAATAACAGAGTTTTGAGCATACAAGTGGGTTTCAGATGTCAGGTATTGCTTAAATTTCAAATTGTTCAAGGGGTTAACAAGAATACCCACTAGGAGGAAAGGTAGACAATATTGGGCTATTAGGGGTGTCTTGGAAATTTCATATCTAAAGGCTATCACTGAAATGAGTGGTGCCGCTTTAAGGCTGGTTCAATACAACAGCGTCCTCAACATGTGAGGTACCGGGGTGATTGGGTAATTATAGAAATCACGGTTTAGGCCTCGGAGGTATTTTGGAAATTTCAAATTTGGACAAAATACAAAAATTCGTTTGGGATAAGGTTGATTGCTCAAGGTGTTCAGTACTGCTTCAATGGCAAGTACTCATAGTGGCAACCTCAAGATTCGAGGTTACCAAGGTATGAAAGTTGAGATTTTAGAGCGAAGGGTATCTTGGTCATTTTAAGGTTTGGACAAAATTTCAAAATTCAAATGGCTAAATTCATAGGTTAGGCCTTCAATTAAAAAGGGTTTAGGCACAATTCTAGGTAAGCCAGACCCTTTAACAAAATAGGGTCGCCCCCAAATTAGGCGAAAATACCCAATTTGGGAGGGATGGGTATTTTGGTCATTTTCGGAGTCGGGCGAGAACTCCAAACCCGATTTGTTAAAGGTGTAGGTTGGGATGCCAATTAAGGGGTTTGGGCTTCAATTGGCCCATAGGGTCCAATTGAGACCACAAAAATTAAGAATTTTTAATTTAGGACAAAATCCCCAAATCCAAAAGCTAGGGTTTCGGGTTGGCCAAAATTGATCAAGGGGGTGAGCGAATTTTGTTCACATGTCAATATGAGAGTGTTTGGGTCATAACCCATGCATTAATTGATTGGTGAGGTCAAGAAAACAAAAGGATTTCGGATTTAGGGCAAAAATCCCTAAATCTGAATATGGGTGATTTGAAGAAAAAGACGTTCCAATCACAAGTGCCTACCCTAGAGCACGATCCTTGTTCACAAACAACCAACTAGATGACATGAAATGCAAGAAATTGAAAATCCCAAATCAAAACCCTAAAATCATAAAACTAGAAATTTTGAGTTCAAAACAATTAAAATCTCATACCTCGTTATGGAAATGGAATTGGAACTTGAAATCCAAGGAAGCACAGCTTAAAATCACTAGGTTAATGTTTGGCTTGAGAGAAAATGAGAGAAAGGGGGAGTAATAGGGTTTAAAAGGAGTGCTCGTTCGTTTTAAAGAGAGACACATGGGGTTCTAGGTGAGTGCTCGGCCATGGGGCCAAAATTCTTCTTCTTTTTCTTTTTCTTCTTTGAAATCAGCAATTTTAAAGGCAAGGAACTTTCTTAAAACAAGTGTGGGGTCAAAACAAGGCTGGTTGGGATTGGCACGAAAATCAACTTTGTGAAATCTGAGGTACTAGTGAAGCTCTTTTTCCTTTCGAAATTCATTTTGGAAACACATGAGCATCTAATACACAATGTACTACTAAGTACAGTGCGTAGCCAAGCTACCTAGCAACCTATCTACTCAAAGCTACCAACCTTTAGTCAATTCTTCTGATGGATCTTCTTCATCTTTAACCAACTCTTCATAGTCCTCATCAACATCGGAGAGGAAAGCAGCCTTCTGTCATTGTTGTCTGGTCATTCTTGGAGTCTGCTTGTGCTTTCCTTTCTTGAATCTAATCTGGTAGTATTGACTTAGGCCTCCGAAAGGGCCGAGTTGAAGCCTTACGTTTGATGGGGCGTAGCTCGTATCTGGGTGTGTAAGGCTCGTACTCTACTGGCCATTCTCGAACAGTTGCACAACGTCAGCATTCATCGCACATCTAAGTGTAGGGCAGGATCAAGTGCCTGCGATGCAGAGCATGTGATCTTGTTCAACCTAATACTAAGCAATCAAGTGGGCTATTACTCTAGCCCGCACCTAAATCAAACAACAAACACGGAACCTAGGTCAATCCTATGCTCCAGTCTTAAAGATTTACTCCTAAGGTATTGCAGCCTATTCTCAGATTGCCAGCTTCGGTCGGCAAGACTGTATGCTTTGATAACATACTGTAACGCCCCCAAAACTAACCTTGGCTAGCCTGCCAAGGTTACTTGCAATTACTCTAGTTTAACCAACTGGTGGAATGATAAGTGCCAAAATATTCATATTTTAGCCCTTAATTTACACTTGTTAATTTCTTTGTCTTGTTATATTGTGCTATTTTATTTTCTTTTTGTGTTTTCTGTGTTTTTGCAGGTCATGGAAGAAAAGAAAGCGTTTTCGAAAAAGTTCCAAGCTTAAAGGGCAAATTGGGAAGACCTAGAAGATATGGTTAAGCTTAACCAATCATAATAGAAGACCTATATGATGTGGTTAAGTTTAATCAAATAAAGGAAATGATTAAATCGAAATTTCTCTAATTGGAGTCAAAATCGAATTGGATTCAAATTTGGATTTTGCACACGTTTCCGTATTTTGACCATAACTTTCAGCTCAAATATCTGATTGAGGTGATTCAAAATTTTACAAATCATTGTGAAATAGCAGTTTCCTAATTCGGACTTGTGCTATGCCAAAATTATCCTGAAAGATAAGAATGCAAATCTGGACTAATCCTATTTCGATTTGGACTTAGGTTATCTTTATCTTAATTGGACTAGGAGATAAACCTCTGAATTTCCTATGATTACTAGGGCTTCTAGGGCTCTCTTAAGCGCTATAAATAGACCTTTAAGCCTCACAATATAATACACAATTTCAAGAAGACAACTTTAGGGAGAGGAATTGGAGGCTACTTCAAGGAGTTGTTTTTGGTTCTTTATTTCCCTTTTCTTTTTAGTTTTATTTTAATTATGTGTAACTAAATACTTTAGTAGGGCTAGATTGAAGCCCTAATTATGTTTATTTAATATTTCAATATTGGCGCCTTTGTGATAATCATATTGTGATGCTTAACTTGATTAATTCATGTTTTATTGAATTCCTCATATGTGTGTGATTGACCATTATATGCATGTGGTATGGATTAATTAATTAAATTAATTTGGATGATCGAGTCCTGCGTTTAACAGAGTAACAAAAGAACCTTACCACGGGTTCTTGGGTTAATCAACATAGGGAACTGGGAGTAGACACCCATGCCCTAGGCCTCATGTGTTTGTCAATTTCCATAGATTTATGCTTTCTTAAAGAACAACTTAATAGACACCCATGCTAAATCCTTTAAGAAAGAAAAGAATTAGAGTAGAAACTCATGTCTAATTTGTTGCTTAGGGAGATCAATAGCTTAAGGAGTAGACACTCATACCCTTAGGTTGGCAAACATTAGGTATTCATAATATGATTAGAGCATTCGCATATTGTTATATTATTTGAGCATGGTTAGTGGTGGATTTCAAAACCCTACCTTTATCTTTATCTTTATCTTTATGTCTTTTTCACAGTATGAATTTAGTGACAAAGTTGATATTTTAATAAATTCTAAACAAAATGAACAATCTCCATGGGAACGATCTCGTACTTGCTACACTATACTACTGTTTTGATCTTATGCACTTGTGAGTTAAAACATACCAATTATTATCTATTAATTTAGGTAGTATTTGGCACAACATGGCTAAATGGGGAACCGCCCCTTGAAGCATTATCAAAGTTAATGCATAGGAAAGTAAAATAAATCTAAGAAATCTATAAACATTACAGTACAAGTATAGTACCTAAAATTTAAGAGATGGAGCAACTAACAATAATATAAGGAAAACCTGATAACAACATGGAGATCTTTAAACCAAAGTCCGTAGTGGCAATCAGACCACTCTTGGTTTATAGAAACAAGCTTCCTATAAGAGTAATAATGCGTAAATCTAACGACTTAGTACCTAAATGGAATCCTCTCTAGTGGGTGTCTTAGGTAACCCCAAAATAAAATCCATAGTGATCTCATCCCACTTCCACTTAGGTATAAGCAAGGGTTTGAACATCCCTGCTGGCCTTTGATGCTCTGCTTTAACCTGTTGGCAGGTTGAGCATTGCTCCATAAGTCTTGCGATATCCTGCTTCATATTGTTCCACCAATATGATCCTTTCACGTCCTTGTACATCTTAGTACCACCAGGTTGTACAGTGTATGGGGAACGATGAGCCTCGCTCATTATCTCCTTCCTTAATCCTCTGCCTTTTGGCATACATACTTGCTTGAAATGGGTGAGCAACCCATCGTCCTTAAGACAGAATTCCTTCACCTTCCCTTCTTCAAGCAATTGCTTGATCTTGGCACATTCAGGGTCCTCCAACGAAGCGGCTTTGATTCTTGAAAGTAGCTCTAATTGAACCACCAGATTAGCCAGGTGTTCAGGTGCACCTTCGCCTATTACTTCCAATCCCATCCCAGGGAACTCCCTAATCAATTGGCACTGAGAAATTCCAAGAGCGGCAAGCTCCAGCGTTGATTTCCTGCTCAATGAGTCTGCTACAACATTAGCCTTGCTATGGTGATAATTGATCTCACAATCATAGTCCTTGATTAGTTCCAACCTCCTTCTTTACCTCATGTTAACCTCCTTCTGGATAAAGAAGTACTTCATGCTCTTATGGTCCTTGTAGATCTTGCACTTCTCACCATACAAGTAGTGCCTCCAAATCTTTAAAGCAAACATGACTGCTACCAACTCCAAGTCGTGCATAGGATAGTTCTGCTCATAAGTCTTTAGTTGGCGTGAAGCATAGGCAATAACATTGCCATTCTGCATAAGCACGCACCCTATAGAGGCATCGCTATACACTGCAAAATTGCCAGATCCCGTAGGTAATGCCAACACTGGAGCGGTTATCAAGCACTTCTTTAGCTCTTGAAAACTCTTCTCACACTTGTCCATCCAAACATGATGAGCGTTCTTCTTAGTCAAAGCAGTAAGTGGTCCCAATAGCTTCGAGAAACCCTCGATGAAGCATCAATAGTAACCAGGGAGTCCTAAGAAACTTTGGATCTCAAATACGCTGGTTGGCCTCGTCCACTCCACCACTGCCTTTATCTTCTCTGGGTCAACTACTACACCTTCTCCAGAAAATCACTTGTCCGAGGAAAGACACACTGTCCAACAAAAACTCGCACTTCTCAAGTTTAGCATAGAGCTGCTCCCTTCTAAGCCTCTCTAATGCCTTCCGTAGATGCTCCTCATGATCCTCCGATGTCTTCGAGTGGATCAGGATGTTGTCAATGAAAACCACGGTAAATTGGTCCAAATAGTCATGAAAGACTCTATTCATCGTGTTCATGAAGACAACTGGAGCATTAATTAGTCTGAAAGACACAACTAAAAACTCGTAATGTTCGTAACAAGTCTTGAAGGCCGTCTTAGGAATGTCCTCTTTCTTCACCCTCACTTGGTGATAGCCTGAGCGCAAATCAATCTTAGAAAACACATGTGCTCCCTACAACTGATCCAACAAGTTGTCAATTCTTGATAGAGGATACTTGTTCTTGATCGTCACCTTGTTTAGCTCACGGTACTTGATGCACATCCTCATCGATTCGTCCTTCTTCTTCATGAACAACACCACCACTCCCCATAGTGATGTACTAGGGCAAATAAATCCTTTATCCAAAAGCTCTTGGAGCTGTTCCTTTAACTCCTTCAACTGTGATGGTGCCATCCTATATGGTGCCTTTGATATAGGATTAGTGCCTAGCACACACTCTATTCCAAGTTCAACCACTCTCCATGGTAGCAATCTAGAGTAGTCTATTGAAAAGACATCTGGATAGTCTTGTACCACAGGGATGTCTTGCAGGTCCTTCTTCTCTTCCTTCGCTAGGGTGAGAACGAACGCCAAAAACGCCTGCCCTCCTCCAAGAATAAGCTTCCTGGCCCGAACTGCAGAAATAGATGGAGGTAAAGACCTCACTCACAATCCAGCGTGAGTCACTTCTCCTTCTCCCCACGATCTAAGCATAAATTGCTTTCAAGCGCAGTCAATAATCGCCAGATGCTTCGCTAGCCAATCCATTCTGAGAATAATATCGTAACTAATCATAGGAAAACAACTAAGTTTGCGGGAAGTACTCTTCCACAGATGCTAACAGGGCATTCACAAACTACACGCTTACAGACTACAATTTTTCCTACAGGGGCAATTACAGCAAGACCAGGTTCCAAAGTTCTTACTACAAGTCTAGACAGTCGTACAAACATAATAGATATGAAAGATTGGGTAGCCCCTGAATCAAACAAAATTGAAGCTTCAAATCTAAGTATAGGGACAGTACCTGTCACTACTTCTGATCCTCCCTTCGACTCTCCCAGAACTAGCTTGTGAACTCGTGCTAGCACCAAAGGTTTCTGAGCACCTCCTTTGCCCACGCAGTCCTTGCAGAAGTGACCAAATTGGCCACACCGGTAGCAAGTTTCGGTTGCCATTCTGCATGGTCCCCAATGAACCCCGTTACACTTCCTACATAGCTCTGGAATCTAACTCTTGAGGGTTACTAGAGGTACGTCCTTGTGCCCTTTGGGGTGGAAAGATCCTCATTGCCATCCTCTTAGCTGGCCCAACTCTCATTGCCAAAGTACTAGGTCCTTGGGCCCCCTCTTCGGATCTGCATAGTTAGCCGCATTCTCTTTCAGGTTCTCCCCATAGATTAAAGCCCGATCCAACAATTGAGAGAAATCATAGATGTCTAAGCAACTCATCATAATTTGAATACGAGAGTTCAGACCTTGTTCGAACTTCTTCGCCTTCTTCTCCTCATTCGGAATGATGTACATGCCGAATCGCGACAATAGCAAAAACTTCACAACATACTCAATCACCGTCATTCCTCCCTAAACCAAGTCCAGAAATTCTTGCACCTTTGCCTCTTGCATGACTCTGGGAAAGAAATGCCTATTAAACTCATGCTTGAAGATATCCCAAGTAATGGCATCCACTGATCCCAAATCAACGACAAGCACCACCTTCTTGTCCTGCCACCAACGCTTAGCTTCCCCAGTCAGCTTATAAGTAGCATAAGCCACCTTCTACTCATTGGTGCATCTAGTAGTGGCTAACAATTCCCCCACATCGTTTAGCCAGTTCTCTATGCTAATGTGATCACCTTTCCCATCAAAACTCTCCAAATGATGACTTCAAAAGTCCTTCAAAGAACAACTAGTCCCTTCAACTGGCTGCCTTGCGACCCTATCTCGGTCTAAGGCTAACACTAGCTAGCCAATCACGTCCATCACCTAACTTCCTGGAAGCGCTACTTCGTGGATTGAAATGTCCACAAGCTCGAGGTGAACATTGTCCTCAGGGCTTCAAATTTCTAACGCACTAAGTCCGGTTGCTAGGTTCCTTCGGGACGACATTCTCTGCAATGAAGAGTAGAGTTTGAACCGACTCATCTAGAACTGAACGACCAACCTAGAGGTTAAGTCCTAATAGCTTATATAGCCTAACTCTGGTGTGATCATAGCCTAAGTGCTCTTTTCCTTTTATCCTGTAGTCTTTTTAGAGCATAAGGCTTTGATACCAACTGTAACGACCCCGATGGGCAAGTCAATTAACTAGTAATTGATCTCATGGTTCGCCTCCCAGCCCTATCTCTCATGGGACAAGACTCAGGAATTTCAACCTCTCACAGATGATAGACCTCAGCGGAAGACTTTCTAAACTATAGGAATAAAGAGCATTACTTACACAACCACACATTCATACACTAGAGTAAACAAAATACCTCATAATATAAGGATAATCATCAAATGTACTAGTCATCAAACCATCATCAAATAAGGTTGCAACCCATAATATAATTGTCTTAACAAAAGATCAACAGATCAAATTCTAAGTTTAAGCAAAGCTAAAGAGATAATAATCTTGATCATATCTACTCGGGTGGTTCATTCATCAGTCCACATAGAATGTAACCAAACTGGATCCAAGTCCTCAAAGATTACTCAAATCAAATCCTGCACAATCACCCACATCTACTCTGAAGGCATCTTGCTCTAAGCTAGCTAAATGCATAATTATTTGTAATGGAGGGCGAAAAACATAAAATATAGGGGTAAGTCTAAAGACTTAGTGAATGTTAATGCATATAACGCCCATGCCAATTTTTGTAATGAACTTTGCTTTTTATAAAGCATGCAACAGTTCCATCATGATAGTTTTCTATAAATGTGATATAGATATATGATATATGCATATGATATAAGGTAACAGTCATAGTTCAACAGTATGGTTTACCCGAGATATTACCCCTTCTCAGCAAGGTTGGCGTTGTCCCGAGGGACCTGTAATACAATGCTAATGCCTCAGCCATTGTACGCTACCGTACATAACACTAGCGGCACAACCGAGTCCGGCTTTGGGTGGCCCACACTGCTAATGATGTCCGTTCTATAGTAACTGCCAATTAAGGTTGTGCCGGCCACGAAACAACCATTGGATCCAAGGCCCAAATAGCACACACATTTGGCCATAAAATTGACATGTATAATAATCCCATGGCCATTATACTACACGTACCGGTGTATCATTTCATACCATGCAATTTATCTTGTCTGTATTTTACATGCATACTTTTTACAAGTCTCATTTTGTTAACATATTCAGCACAACGTTTTTCTCAAAATGCTAGATCTCATGGGCAACAAGTGTAAATTGTGAGAGTTGCAAATATGCATTTTTTGGTACACAAAATAGACATGCAATCATGGAAAATAATAGCGAGCATTATGTGAGTTAAAACTCACCTGGGTTGATTAAATCCTCCGAGTACTCCTTCAACAAGTTCGGGTCCTTTAAATCGGTGGAAAACCTTCTATTAGTCCTAGGTTTGACTAAAACAACACTAGAGCATGAAAACAAGAGCTATCGGACGGTCGACAAAAATAGCGTTCCCTGTAACGCTTCTGACCATACATCCGGGCTCGATGTCGTACATTCGCCCAGAAGGTTTCAAGTAGAACCTTATTTTGTCCATTCATCATCCTATCCTCCCAAATCAATTTCTAAGGCTACCAAAAGGCTTTCTAAGACTACCTATCTCAAAATAATGTCTCTATGCTATTGAATGCTAAGCCCAACTCTAAACAAGATCAATAGTATAACATGTTAAAGTTTCAAACCATTGTCTAAGCTACTCTAGAAAGCATTAAAAGAGCATAACAAGTTAGAAAGAAAAGTTAAGCACATAGGGTTACCTCCTAGAAGCATCTTTCAAGAAAACACCTCTCTTTCTCCACAAAACATACAATCTCACAAGAACACACTAAAAAAGGGGTTTCTGGGAGCCTAGAGGTGAGTTTGAACGAGAAAAGGGCGAGGGTAGGGTTAGTATTTATAGAAGAGAAAAGCTGGAGATGCTCACTAACTCTTCTGAAAAGTAGCGGACGTCCGGTACTAATGGCGTGTATGTCTAGTACTATTTATCCAGCGGCCCAAAGACTGTATCATATGTCCAAGTATTATCTAGAGGTTTTTCAAAAAGTAGCGTATGTCTGGTGGTCCCCCATCATACGTCCTTGTACTTTTTGCAGGCGTAGGTATGGTGGTCCCCCCGCATACGTCCTCTACTAACGACAGTAGCGTACGTTCGGCAAACCTAGCGTATGTGTGGTCAGAAAGTCCAAAATACCCTAAGTCCTCTTTCAGCTATTCCTAGTGACCCAAAACCCAAATTAACAATTAACCCTCTAACTAAGCTACCTAAGTTTAGTTAATTATTTGGGTCACTACAAGTACTTCTCTTTGAAGGCTCAAAATAAACACAAGTACCACAAGAAAACACAACATAAAGAATCAAAGAGGTGTTAAAAAGCCTTTGAAAACATTTCTTCCTCTTTTTAAGAAATAGGCACATCCAAGTGCCAAACATACAACTTTGAACAAAACAAAGGTGGTTTGAAAAACTTTTTCAAAATCATTCTTGTTTCATGAAGAAAGGCAAAAAGACTTATTATAGCATTTTAAAACTTGAAACTTTAAAGAGAATGATCATAATACTTAGAAAAGCGTAGACCTTCTAGATATTAATAACTATGCCATTGTAAATCAAGAAGCTCATAAAGCATAAAGGAATATAGTAGTTACCTCAACAAGCAAGCCTCCCAAGGATTCTTTTCTCTTCTCCAAGGTTACTCACAACCTCACACACACTCAAGAATCAAGGCAACATGGTTTCTCTAGGGCTTTAGAGGCTAAATGAGGGCTATGGTCGAATGGGGTGTGGTGGTATTTATAGGGGAAGGAAGCTGAGGGCAAAAGGAGAATTTTGTCAAAAAGGACCGAGCGCTTGTGCGGTCCATGGGCAAGTGCTTGTGTACTCTTCACAACAAGCCAAAAATGCTTTTTAGGAGTGCATTTCGGGTATTAATCAAGGGTTTGAAAAATGGTTAACGAGCTTTCGTGTACTGTTCACAAAAGGCCAAAAGTGTTCAGAGTACGATTTTAGGAGAGTGGCGTGAGGTTCAGACGAGCGCTTGTGTGGTCCCCAGCGCTCGTGTACTCTTTTTTAAATGATTTAAAAAGTTGGGGTATTACACCCAATCACGAAGCCGATGCAGAGGGCATTGTAGATTTTGCCGAGACATTGTGGATTTTGCAGATTAACGCCCTTGGGCAAGAGAGGCAGGTTCACTCTTTGGTGGGTCGCTGATGTGTTTCAAGGAGGGAAGTAACTAGGGCAATTAAGTTGGGAGTTGGGGGTTGTGGGCTGGGTTAACCATTGTGTAGAGAGGAGTTAAACACACGGTCGAGTTTGGGGGGTGGGTCATGTGTGGAAATATTTTTGGCTTAACCCAAACACATCATCTTTCTGAACACGTCTTCTCTCCACCAAGCACGTTCTCCCACGATTCGACATAGAATTGGCTCAATATCGTATCAGCTATAATACAGGATACTATTTGAATTTTCATCAATTGGCAAACATGGACATGCTAGCCATAAGCCCATTTGTTTTTGTTTTTAAATATAAAACTAGTTGGTCCGGTAGAAATTATCGGGAACCCACCTAGATTCCACCAATCTAAGTTGCAGTCGAAAGTCAAACGTTATCTAAAATTTGACCTGCTTTTGTCGAAAATTGGTGGAAGCTAAGAAGCAGTTTTTTTAGGATTCCGCTTCTATGTTGTAGTGCAAACTACTGCATAGCTGCTGTAGTTCAAAACTGCACCGTTTTGGTGCAGTTTTGAACTACATCTGGAAGGAATAATTATGGGCCCTGCCCACTAATAACTAAAAATATTAAAACTTTAAAAAACATGAAAAAACTAAAAACAAGAAAACATTAAAAAACTAAAAGTATTAAAAAAATTAAAAAAACAAAGTAGAAAAAACAAAGGGGTGGCTCTTGGCCAAAATGGGGTGGCCGGCCACCCCATTTTGGCCAAGGGGTGGCTGGAGCCACCTTGCATGACCGGTTTGGGGGTGGACAAACCACCCATGGCCATTGGGACAAAAGAAATTTTTTTTTTTGGGTTTAGACGCTGGAATAAAACCCATGAGAAACAAAGATTATGGAGCTTCTAGTTCAATCTGAGGATTACCTAGGTCTTCTTTATGCATTCTAAAACCTCATCCATGTGACCGGACCACCCCAAGAGCAGATCTGACCCAGTGAAAATGGCAAACCTGCTGAATCCATTTTGGGAGTCTCCGATTCATAATGTTACCTGTTAAGAACGAGGGTGACGATTAGGATGAAGATGAAGACGAAGATCAAAGAGATGAGAAAGAAGAACAAGCGAATGTGGAAGTGGGTGAGGAAAGGCAAAGAGAATTTGGGGTCGAAACTGAGGTAACAGGGGATGAGATTTGTGGAAATGATGGTGAAGAGCATGGACACCCATAAGTAGAAGCAAACTTGGTTATGGAGGAACAAGATGAGGATTTGGAAGAAAACCTAGAACAAAGCCTAGAGGTCATCGATGAGCTACAAGAACACCTAATAGAGCATGAAGAAGACGAAGAAAAAGAGATGAACCCCCAAAAATCAAACCTCTCAAAACCAAACCCCCATGAGAGATGGCTCCAGCCACCCTCTTGGCCAAAATGGAGTGGCCAACCTCCCCATTTTGGCCAAGGTTTGTTTTTTATATTTTCTAGTTTTTAGTCTTTTATTGATTATTTTATAATTTATAATTTATAATTATTAATGATTTGTTTATTCTATTTTTTTAAAAAATTATTAAATGGGTGGGGCCCACAATTATTCCACACTCAAAACTGCACCAAGTTTTAAGCTACCACAGCTATTATGCGGTAGTGCAAGCCGAATACGTTGTTTTACTATGCACAGGAAATTATATATGACCGTTATTTACGAAAATGCCATTACGTGATGGCGAACCCGTGATAGTGCTGCCAAGTCAACATCATGGAGGTGGATATACAATGAGGATCGGGATATTCTGAACAAAGAAAGGGAATTAATCCGAGAGAGAAAGAGAGAGAGAGAGGGAGAATGGGACATGGAAGCTCGAAAGAAGATTCACCTTCTGGTTCTAAAGAAGAAGGATCATCCCGTATCTCTCATCTGAAGCAGAGGCTTCACCTTCATCGTCACCATCATGGACGTAGTAGCGGCTCCTCCTCTTATCAAAAACTCCTCGCTGCTGATGGTTTCGCCGGAATTGCTCTTCTCACTCTCATTCGCGTATGTTTTTCTTTTTCCTTTTTGTTTCTCTTATATATATAGTTTTTTGTTTTCCTTATTTTAATCTCTTGGGGGTTGCAGGCGGAGATGAAGTTCAAGGACAAGTGGCTCGCCTGTGTTTCTCTTGGAGAGCAGACCTTTCGCACTGAGATCTCCGACCAGTTAAGCGCTCTGAAACTTCTCTTACACTTTCTTTCGCGAATTCTATTTTGTTAATGAAATAGGCGTTGACTTTCCGCGAATGAGATTTTTACCATGAAAGCCTTTTTCGTAGTGTTAATAACGTACAATCAATACATTATTAAGGTTTAAATGTCTGTCTGTATAATTTTCCTGCAAACTTCTTCCTTTTCTTCTGGTTCGTGACGCTTTGCCAATCACCAAGATCATCTTAATTTGATGAAATTAAGCGGCATGCTTCTACTCTGCCTCCTGCTTTAAGTCTCAATGTCTTCTTTCCATGTGTCTTTTTGCTCATTATTGTTGATGTGTATGATCATTGCAGTACCACAACATAAAACAAAGCCCTCTTAGTAAAACCCATGAACCAAACCAAATACTAGACTTGAGCAATATAATATGCCTTCATGAAGACCACAAATTAACCAAATCAGCCCCAAAGTGTTCTTTCTTGATCTATTGGTTTCCTGCATGAAGAAATTGCTCTTCAACCTTAACTGATATGTACCCCACACTCCACATTGGGGAAAAACTTGATCTTGAGTTTTGAAGTGAAGGTGCATAAAAACATTCATGGGTTTGAACTTGGACTCCTATAGTGTGACTTGAACTTGGAGAGGACCTGATTTAACCATCTCTGTTGGACTCCTACTAAGTAGGGTGGTTTTTCTTGTATACTTTCTGTGTAACTAGGGGCGCCTTATGCTTTTGATGATATCTCAATTATTTATAAAAGAAAAAATCTGTTGGAAGCAATAACAAAGACGTAAAGTAATTTATCTTTGTCATGGTATAAATGAATTTCATTTGGATAATAACGTCTTAAGTGGGGTGATCATTAATTGGAAAGTGTAATTGGCTTGCTGGGCTTGATATTAAGTAAGCTGGTGCTCTATCAACAATGATTTCTTCCTCAACATGCATTACTTGATCGACATAATGAACAACATTGTAATCATCATGGAATTATTTTTATAAGAGAGCGGCTAGAACTTTGTGTTTTTGGCCTTCTTGCAGATTCTTAATAGCTCATTATATGCTTTCATTTTTTTCCCTGGATAATCTTCAAACTTGTTGTCAAGTTTGGTATCTGTGATATTTTTGAAGAAATGCTTGTTACATATTTAAAGAAATAATCATGTGCATAACCTCAGATCAAGGTGCTCTATTACCAAACTTTTGATTGCAGATTTTAAAATTCTAAAATCTTGGTCTCCAAGAAAAAAATAGCGAGCCCAAAGCTACTGAAGTTTCAATTTACCATAATGATTTGATTGGGACTTATACTAAAGTGAGTAGATTCAACCTATAAAACAGAATAAAGCTCTGAAAGGAGAGAGAATATAGTGGAGATGTTCATTGGAGAGTAAACTAGAGGAAGTGAGTCAAACACGGAAGTGTTTCTTATAATTTTTTTTTTCTTGTATTTTTTTCCCTCTGTTAGACTTTTTTTTTTTTTGTGTATATGAAATATTCTTCTGAATTAGTAGTACTCTGGCAGTATATTAGAGAAAATGGTCTCCACACGCCATATACTTTACATATCAATAAAAAAGTATCTGGTTTTACCATCTTAGTGAACTTGTAAAATAATCATTTGACATAAGCTAATATTATATTTTTACAGTTTGAGAAACCTTTTACTTTGTTTTTGACTTTTGCATGTGCTGATTTTGTTTCATTGGTGGTGCAGCACGGACAGCCCCGTTTGGAAATCTGTGAGTTTATGTCCTAAACAATATCCTTTTACAACATTTGCCAAAGCTTTTCACTTATTGTTCTTTACTTAATTATACTATTAACTAGCATATTTAAGTGGAAATTTACTCAGTATGTCACTGTGTTGCTTCTATATTATTTTCTAAAGCAACAAACTGAGCACCTTTTCTTGTAGTAATTTTTGTTAAATCACCACTTGTCTGAAAAACTTAAGCTAATAGGAAGCAATTAGTTTAATCACATTTATATTCTCACACTCCTCACGTGTGAGCTTAAACTCTCCCTTAATAAGTGAGGCTTAACGCATAAAATATTTAATTGAAATAGTGGGGGGAAGGGGTTGAATTGATAGAGACAAAGATCGAACTTACGACCTTTGCTCTAATGCCCTTTCCAAGGGGATACTTTCCAAGGCTTTATGCATTTTAAGGTGGGGGACGGGACTAGGATTTGCTTCTAGCAGGATTTGTGGTGTGGAGATACAGCTCTCAAGACAGCTTTCCCTGGTTTATTCAGTATTGCCTGTGCGAAGGACGCCTTAGTTGCGGCTTATTTGGAGGTACGGGGTGACTCTAATCAATGGAATGTTAGTTTTTCTAAAGGAGCTCATGATTGGGAGGTGGATGTATTTGCCTCTTTTTTCTAGGTGTTGCATTCTGCACGAGTGAGACGTGGGTGTGAAGATAGGTTGTGGTGGATTTCCTCCAAAAGAGGCCGTTTCAAGGTCAAACTTTTATTTGCTTCCTTGGCATGTACTGAAGGGAGGCGATTCCCTTAGAAGAGTGTGTGGCGTACACAAGCTCCTTCGAGGGCGAGTTTCTTTGTGTGGTTGGCGGCTTTGAGCAAAATTTTGACACTAGACAACCTAAGGTAGTGGCATGTGATTGTGACGAACAGGTGATATATATGCAAGAGGAATGAGGAGACGGTGGATCATCTTCTTCTTCATTGTGAGGTAGCTTATGCTTTGTGGTGTGCATTTTTCGGTCGGTTTGGGTTGTCTTGGGTGATGCCGAGACGGGTTTTTGATTTACTCGCTTGTTGGTGGTCTTCGGGAAAGAGGGGGAGTGCTGCAGTTTGGAAGATGGTGCCTACTTGCTTTTTTTGGTGTCTATGGAGGGAGAGAAATAATAGGTGTTTTGAGGACTTGGAGAGTTCCTTGGAAGACTTATTATCCTATTGCTTTCATACATTGTACCTTTGGACTGTGGCGCTTGTCTTTCCGGTGTCGATTAGTTACGATGACTTTTTTGTTCGCTTTTCCCTTTCTAGTTAGGTGATCCTATTGTATACTTCAGGTGTACTTTGGGGTGCCTTTTCACTTTCAATAAGACTAGTTATTACTTAAAAAAAAAAAAATACTAGTTGTCCCAAAAAACAAGTAGGCAGGGTGCTTTAGTTTTGCCTTGTATTTTGGGTTTTTGTATGGCTGTGGCTCTATTTGGGCTGCTTGCGTTGGGTCTTCTCTGGGTTCTAGGGTGTATTTCTGGGTTTTTGGTTGGGTTTCCTAGGTATACTTTCTTGTGTACTTAAAGACGCATTGCGTTTTTTTGATATATACAACATTATTTATCAAAAAAAAAAAAATACTACTTGTCCCATAAGCTTAAGCTGATAGGAAATTGTTAATTTAATAATTTAATTTATATTCAAATGATTTTGATATCTATAATTTGAAAGGACCAAACATTTTGAGGTCGATTGTCATTTCTTTTGAGACAAAATACTCAGTAGAGAGATATCGATATAGCATTCATGAAGTCTGGAGACTAGTAACCTAATATGTTTACAAAATCATTATATCATGACTGGTTAGAGTTTATTTGTTCCAAGTTGGGTTTATATGATATGTATACTCCAGCTTGAGGGGGAGTATTAAAAGAGTGTATTAGGATTTAGGGGTATTTTAGTCATTGTTATAATTTTCCAAAAAATTTCAGCATTTTCCTACCAATTATCCTAGCCCTAATCAGTTCTAAAACTTAAAAAAGTTGTTGTCTGGAAATTGGTATCACAGCCTGTGAGGTCCCACATCGCCTGGTATGGAGATATGGAGATGGAAATGTATTTATATGTATAATTACACCCTTCATGACAATAGCGCGTTTTAAAGCCGTGATGGTCATGAACTCATCAGAACTCCGCACTTAAGCGTGCTTCTGCGAGAGTAATACTAGGATGGGTGACCTCTTAGGAAGTTTGGTTCGGGGGAGCCAAAAGTGGACAATATTGTATGTCATTGGGGTGGGGTGTTACAAATAGTATTAGAGTCACCTAGTAACGCCAAGTCATGTGGTACTGGAGCACTGCATGATGTGACTCTGGCGAGGACTTCAAGAATTTAAGAGGGTGAGTTTGTAACACCACGGTCTCATATTGGGAAGATGAGAAAAAGCCATATAGAGTGGGTGGTATATAAAGATAGTAATGAGTGCTAAGTCTCACATTACCTAGCTAGTAGGTGAAACTGGGCTTTATAATGAATTTTAGGAAAGCTTTAAATTGATTAGTCCTTTTGGGGTAATAGTGCAGATGTAGCTAATGCTTTTTCCTAGGCCGTTACAAATGGTATCAGAGCCATTGCCTAGCCTGAGATGGGGGGAGTGTGCATAAGACCATGGGTCGTTAGCGGGCACTCGCTGGGATGTTAAGAATGGTCTAATCCCATGAGGTCGCCAGTGGGGATGCTGGGTCCCAAGAGGGGGTGATTGTGACGCCCCACATAGCTTGGGTATGGAGATGGAAATGTGCTTATATGTATATTTACACCATTCATGACAACGAAGCATTTTAAAGCCGTGATAGTCATGACTCATCAGAACTTCGCAGTTAAGCATGCTTTTGCGAGAGTAGTACCAGGATGGGTGACCTCTTGGGAAGTCTGGTTAGGGGGAGCCAAAAGCAGACCATATTGTGTGTCACTGGGGTAATGTGTTATACAACCTTTTGCCTACATCACTCTCTCTTTATCTCTTTGTTACACATACATACATGCACACATGCGCAAAGACGCTGTCACACTCGTGTGCATGCACACACATACAAACACTTAGATAATGAGTGTGCCCATTTGCTCACACACACAAACACATTCTCACCCATATTAGTTGATCCATATTCTATGAAAGTATTGGGGTTAAGCTGTCACACATTTAAAAGAAGTAGGGAGATTCAGAATTCATTTATTGATTTTTGTTCCTTGTTTTGTTTGATCCCAACATGTTATGCATTTGAGTTTTTAATGGCTATGGGCTAGCTGTTATTATAAGTTATCCTCTTGGACCATTTTATCATCATGAAAATGTTCCTGTTCATTTGGGGGTGCCTTATGCTTTTAATGATATTTGTTACTTATAAAAAGAAAAAAGAAAAAAGAACATGTGTTGCAATATTTGCATACTCTTGAAAGTTCTGGAATCAATGTTGATGCTCTTTTTTCTTTATTTTTAAGTCGTTCTTAGTATGATTAAACTGCATTCTGTAAACTAACCTTCCTGCATAACTTTACCTTTCTTCTGCAGGAAAAGAAACTTCTTTTGGAAAAAAATGGGCCTCATGTTGCAAGGATTTCTGTGTTTGAGGTGTGCAATAAGTTTTCTTTAATCTTAAGATATGCCTTGTTCTTGCAGTGTTATGCATTACCTTGAGGACCTTGAGGTAAGCGAGGCTTTTGTTGATGAAGAGTTCACTCCAGTTTGTATACAACAAAAGAAGAATAAATTATTGATGCAGTTATGTGTACTAATTACTATAATGGAAGAAGTTTGGTGCCTTATGAAACAACGTTGGGGGAGATAGGTGTCTTTTTCTGAACAAGGATGAATGGTGTTTGAAAGTATTTATACAACTTGGTTGCATTATTTCCTTGTACAAAAAATGGGTATTACCATGTGCCATCTTATAAAAGGCAAAAACCCAAGTAGCCTTCTTGTTACATAGATTGCCCGAGTTATGCTAAGTACAGTAGCACATTATAGCAACACAGTGCTCACATTTTTGGTTTGACCTTTTTAATTCATATTTGATAGCATTTCATTAGCTTGTTTTTTCTTTGATCTGAATTTTATTTTGTTATTAGAAGTTTTTAAAATTGTTTCATTTCCCACATCTGAGGCATGGTTAGCTATTTAAACACTTTAGTTTTCTGTCTAAGCAGCATGAACATTTGTGCAAAGGATTTTTTGTATTGGACATGTGTTGATCACTTCTCTTGCTCGCATTGGGTACATGAGATGTAGATGTTCCTGTAGTTTATGGGTATAATTGTTTGCTTCGTGGTGTTGATGTTCAGTGTTTGCGCTGATGTAGGGTTTTTTTTTTTTTCCTTATTCTTTCATTTATTTTTTATTTAAATATAACTCATGGGGGTTGGAGATACATTTGGTCTAAAAATCAGTCCTTTTTTTTTTTTTTTTTTTTTTTTTCTCTTTGAAAAGCTCATCTCATAATTTTGCATGCTTTTCTTTGAGAGATTTAAGTTTTCTTCCACCTCTCCATCTTATATTCTTATATTAAAATTTTAGAGCTGATTTAAGTTTTGGCATTATTTGTATAGTTTGATTTGTCTTATCATTTTTTTCCCATTTTGTGCAGACCAATAGATTGTCCCGCAACAATCTCATTGGATATTGTGAAATTGATCTCCTTGAAGTTATTATACGGGTAAGTAACCTTCATCATTATACTAATTTTCATATTGATTAGTTTACAACAATTTATTTCATAAAAATTTGAATCATTTTTTGACAAATTTTTTAGAATTTCTGTTGATATGCGTACTTTTTCTTAATTGGGTGTTTCTCTTGTATACTTTTTGTGTACTTGGGTTGTGCTTGTTTGCGCTTCTTTATGAGATTGGATTGGATAACTTATAAAAGAGACTGTTCCTACGTTTCTATCTACACCTGCAAGTGCAACAAAGGGGCATCGGGAGTTAAAGAGGCTGGATTTTGCTCAATCAATTATGATAAAAAAGGGGTTCAACCCATAGAGGGCGTGGAAGGGGGAGGGGCACAACTGGTGTTTTATGAAGCCTAAAATAATTACATGGAATAGAGGGCTGAATGCGATTAATAGAAGATTGAGGATTAGGGGGCTTCTAAGAGACTGGAAGGCGGATATTGTATGTTTAATGGAGATGAAGATGGAAGTGATTTCAAGGGAGGTGGTGCGGAGTTTATGGGGTTGCCAAAATGTTGATTGGTGCTATGTGGGTTCAAGTGGGGCTTCAAGTGGAGTAGTGTTAATGTGGGATAGGCGGGTGGTTGAGACCATTGACGAGGGGGAGATATACAATTACCTGCTCTATATTAATGATAATTTTGTTGGGGTGTTGTATGGGTCGAGTGATGATGGTGAAAAGACGGGTCTGTGGGATGAGTTGGCCGGTTTGATGAGCTGGTGGGAGCTGCCATGGTGTATTGGGGGAGATTTCAATGTGGTTTGGTTTCCAAGCGAGAGATCCGGTGACTCGAGTTATTTTGTAGCAATGGCGGAGTTTTTGGAGTTCATTTTTGTGCAGGGCTTGGTGGTTATACCGCTTGCAGGAGGCAGTTTACGAGGTCCAACAATCAGGAAGATCAAATATGGTCTAAAATTGATAGATTTTTACTCTCTTTGGAGTTGGAAGAACATTATCCAGAGGTGACTGCCAAGATTACTGTCCAATCACTTTCCTTTGATGTTGGATTGTGGGGCACTAAGAGGAGGGAGCAAGTATTTTAAATTTAAAAACATGTGGCTGAAATTTGAAGGTTTTGTTGATCAGATTAAAACTTGGTGGATGTCTTATGATTTTCATGGTTTAACAAGTTTTGTATTGGCTAGTAAATTGAAAGCCTTAAAGATGGATCTGAAAAAATGGAATGAGGAGGTGTTTGGTGATGTAGGGAAGAAAAATAAGGAATTATTGGAGGGCATCTAGGAGCTGGAGAGGAAAGGGTGAGGAAGATTGATATGCCTAAGGAGTTGGAAAAACAGGGGTTTCGTCAATGGTTTTTATGTAGGTGCCAAAGAGTCGGAACGGGTTGTTTCTCACCTTCTTTTTGCAGATGATACATTGGTATTTTGTGGGGCTGCTCCTGACCAAATCAGATTCATCAAAGCCCTTCTTATTGGCTTTGAGGCTGTTTCTAGGCTAAAAGTAAATCGGGCCAAATCGGTTTTGGTCCCAGTCGGAGGTGCGGGTGAGGCGGGTGAGTTGGCTGGCATTTTGGGTTGTGGCACCAGTTCTTTGCCTTTGAAGTATCTGGGTCTCCCTCTAGGGGCCTCTTTCAAGCTTTTGGCTATTTGGGAAGACATGATAGAGAAGATTGCTAGAAGGTTGGCCCCCTGGAAACGTTCGTATTTGTCCAAGAGAGCTAGGTTCACCCTCATCAAGAGCACTTTATCCAACCTTCCTACTTACTTTTTATCCCTCTTTCCTATCCCTATCTCTGTGGCGAACCGCATTGAAAAGATTCAACGGGATTTTCTTTGGGGGGGCCTCAATGATGAGCCCAAGATCCACTTGGTCAGCTGGCATGAGGTTTGTAGTCCGATTTCGGAGGGCAGTTTAGGGATCCGGAGTCTGCGGTTTTTTAATCAAGCTCTTTTGGGAAAATGGTTGTGGAGATTTGCCAACGAGGAAGAGGCTTGGTGGAGAAGGATTTTAGTGGCAAAGTATGGGGTGTTTCAGGGTGGTTGGCGCACTAAAGTTCCTCGTGGTTCGCACGGGGTGGGGCTTTGGAAACACATTTGCAGGGGTTGGAGATCGTTTCAATGTCACTTCAGCTTGGATCCTGGCTTGGGGTTGAAAGTCAATTTTTGGGAGGATCTTTGGTGCGGCGAAATGCCCCTCAAGGAAGCTTTTCCCGGCCTTTTCAATATAGCTAGCAACAAGGCTGCCTCCATTGCAGACATCAGGGAGAGTATAAATGGTATGGTTCATTGGAATGTTACTTTTATTCGAAGAATTCATGATTGGGAGGAGATGGCCTTAGCCTCCCTTCTCTCGCTCTTGTATTCGCTCTTGTTGCGGGGGAAGGGGAGGATCGGATGTGGTGGATCCCCTCTAGAAAAGGGAAGTTTGAGGTTCGCTCCTTTTATAGGAAGCTTGTCCTTAAAGAGCCCATCCATTTCCCCTGGAAAAGTATTTGACACACTAAGGTTCCTTTGAGAGTGGCTTTCTTTGCTTGGTCAGCCGCCCTTAGGAAGTCCCTTACCTTGGATAATGTTAGGAAGAGGGGCATCGTTGTGATTAATCGATGTTGTATGTGTGAATCGGATGGGGAGTCTGTGGATCATCTCTTTTTTCACTGTGGGGTTGCGTTATTTTTGTGGGATGTTATCTTCTCTCGTTTCAACATGTGTTGGGTTATGCCTAAAAGCGTCAAGTAGATGTTAGCTAGTTGGTGGTTGGGTGGTAAATTCCAAAGCGCGGTGGTGTGGAAGATGGCTCCCCTGTGTCTTATGTGGTGCTTATGGAAGGAAAGGAATGCTAGATGCTTTGAGGATTTGTCGAGAAACCTTGAGGACATTGTTCATTTCTTTTTGTATACGCTCTTTATGTGGACTGCAGGATGGCTTGCTCCTCTAGAGATCAATTTCCCTGATTTTCTTTTTATGTTCTCTTCTTCTTTCTCCTCTACTTAGTCGCTCTCTTGTATACTCCCTGTGTATTTGGGTTGCGCCCCTCTGCGTTCTTTAATGCATCATTACTTATCAAAAAAAAAAAAAAGGAGTTGGAAAAAACTCTCCTTTATGAGGAACTGAATTGGAGACAAACCCAACCCAGGCCCAGCCATCTTCCTAGTCTTCTTCCCCACTGGAGAAGAATCACCAAGGGATGGAGAAACAACTATGGCTTCAAGAAAAGTCACCATCACCTTGTTCAACTCACTAGCAACTTGGCTCCATCCCTGCCCTTTGCGACCCTCAGGAAGCAAATAAGCCCTCTTCAGCCACCCACTGCGTAAATTGCCACCACCAGGTACTGGTCGGCCCTATTACCACCTCTCTGGATAATGAGTACATTCAAACCCTCCTGAAAGGATTTAGCGAAGTCCTTAACATCAGGATTCTGTAACAACTCTTCCACTGTCAAGACCAGCCAAGCGATATGCTAGGCACCCATAAACACTACACCAGAGAAGCCCTTCCTCTTGTCCTCCAACCGGAGCACCAAATTGCCTTCCACCACCCAGAAGACAAGATTTAGCCTCCACGAATAACCTCCACCCCATCTCCAATTGGCGCCTCCACATGCCACTCACATCATCACCGAAAGAATGGACACGAGTGAGAGAGGACACCGCAAACCTCCTAACAGCTACACGACCCCGATTCGCCAAGAATCATTCCAAAACAATGGCGAAGCCTACAACCTGGACCACCGGAGTCTATCACATTAGGCGATAAGCTGGTGTAGAAACCTAGCGGGATGCGCCTGCACTCGCCGCCTCTGCTAGGAAAGAGAGAAAGGGCAGGGTGAGAGAAAGTACTTTAATAGATGTGCTATTTGATTGTTCTTTTTTGTCACAATAAGGCATATGCATATATGAGGAGTTGATTTCTTTTTACCACTGTAAGGTAGAGTTCTTCAATAATATTAATATTCTTCATAAAAAAAAAAATTCTTTCATCTACAGTTTTTAGCAATTCAGCTCCTTGTGTAGGCTTTTCAGCTTGCAATTCTAGCTGTTTAACCTGGGTCTTCAGGGCTTTTAGCTCTTTGTGTAGCACCTTCATGTGATGTTTCTATGCTTTTACCAATAGCAATCAACAAAAAAAGTTATAGTTTGTGTCCCCCAACCTAGAATAGGTGAATTTGGGCCCATGTGGAGGATTGCTAGCTACTTGAAAGGGATCCTCGGGATTTATATTTTGAATAGTTGAAAGGCCTAAAACTGTTTGGTTCTTCATCTTTGAGGCGATCATAACGATAGAGAAGTTTCAATTATCTTTTGCTTCATTTCATATTGAGTTTATAGGAGGTTGATTGGTTCTATGGATTTTTTCTTGAACACCATGCCACCAAACATGACCTGTCCCCTTCAGTTTATACTCCACCAATCAAACTTTCTTGTTGTTGGGGACAAATTTGCAATCAGAATAATCTCTCAAGGATTTTACCCATGCAAAGAAGTTTGTAGAATCTACATTCCCATCGAAATCATGAATCTTAACGCCTGCCATTCTTGCCACATAATTTACTGGATCAAAGTTCTAAACTTTTCCATAGCCACACTGCGGTTTATCTCTTCATTGGATCTTTATGCAATCCCAAATGCCTTATCAACTTTCCAGGGTTTGAATTATATCTTCTTGTGCCTTCTGTGTAAATGAAACTCTATCTGTCAAATTTGAATATGCTTTGCTGTTGATGGATGAATTCATAACTGTGTATGCCATCTGACTCTTTGTATGTACCAACAACTCAGGAAGTTCCTTTCTGATACAAAAAATTATGTAGAGTGGTCTTTTACCATCAATAAGGTGGGTCATAAAACTTTAGATAATGGGGTTTTATGGTTAGGCAGAATAGTTTAGGGATTGTGGATAATGTTGGGTGGACACAATGCAGGAAAATTGAGTCCAGGCCGGTGACCAGCACCCGTGAATAGTTTTTTTTTTTTTTTTTGGAATTTTGATGCTAATTGCTGGTGGGTTCGGGTTTTTCTTGTTTGTGCAATGTTAGGTTTCATAAAATATGAATATACATATAAGTTGGATAGGGCTTGAGAGGAATCTGATTGAGATATTGTGGTGGCTCAAAATTCAATAGAAAGTAGAATCAGAAGAAAGAATTGAGACCAAGGGCTTCTAAGAGTCTCATAAGCAGTATAACAATTAAAAGAGCAGCATATACTGGAATTTTATTAATCAGTTGTCTCTCTAATTGTTTACAAGGTCAGAATAGCAACACCATTGTAAAATACGGAAAACATTGAAACTCCTTGTAGGTAAAGGAAAATACTTTTAATAATCAAGAGTTAAATTAAAACTAAACAACTAACTTCAATATACCAAATGTACAAATCATGACAAATACTAAATTAACCTTATTGTAATTATTTTTTTAATTTTAATTTTAAGGAGGCTGGAAATATATGTAGAAATCACGATGGGGCTTTTGTGGAAGCCACACGGCTTTGAAAATTCTTAGGATCATATTCTTCAAAGAAAAGGGTGGAGGGCGAGCTTCCCATTTAAAAATAAAAAGAAAGAAATTAGATTGAAGATTCTTAGTAGCTTCACAATAAGAAAAGAAGAAGATCCCTCTTTTAGTCATCCTCTGGGAACCAGTCTGCTTTGGCTTTAATGTTGTTGGACCTATACTGAGTTTTGCCCTTATCATATGATACAATAGGTACTAGTCTTTACCCCTTTGTGGGAGGATTCGATGGCTAGTCATACCTATTACCTTGACACCAAAAGAAAAGTTTTACCTGATTCCAATTCAGTGGTTGTGCTGTTAAAAGAGTCCCTTAACCTGGTCTGTTTTGAAGAAGGGACAATGACGTGCTATTACAATGCATTGATGCGTTTTAATGGTTAGGAACATGGATTTTGATAAAAGAGATAAATATACTTGGCCCCCCAAACTCAATTAGACTACCAAATTTTAGAAAGTGACACTTTACCCCCTCAATCTACCACTTCGTTTTTAAGTTAAACTCTCCGTTAGTATCTGCATTAAAATTAACTGAAAATGTCACATGTGGTGTGCACATGTTAACTTTTGACTTGAGACACTTTCGGCAAGGCTGTGGGGAATGGTTCAACCATCTCTTTAGTCTTTTTTTTTTTAATTTTTTTGTTTTTGGAATTTGGGCAGTTCAAGCAAAAACGAAGTCATGTGCGTGTTACCTGTGGCATTTTTTTGTCTATTTTAACCCCATATTCTAACAAAGGTATATCTTGAAACGAAGTGGTAGTTGGAAGGGTTCAAGTCTCTTTCAGGGGGATTAAGTGTCTTTTCCCTAGGTAAAATTACTAATAAGAATAAAAGTCTTGCTATTGGATAATGACTTGATTTCAAAAGTCCTGGTGGGCCCCATTTAATTTTGGTTGCAGCTTTGTGGCTTTTCTCCTGCAGCCACACATCTTGATTTTTCCTTGTTTTACTTTTGACTTGTTTCTCTCGAAGGTTTGTCTCTTCTTAGAATACTTCATGGTGAAGTTCTTCAACCGGGTAGCATTTATATATACTGCAAAAAGTCGGCCAAGGTGCTTCACAATTAAGGAAAAGAATTCTTCCTCTTGAAGAAAGCTGCTGCCCTCTCACTTGGTGAATGGTCAAATGAATATATAATATATATTATATATTCATTTGACCATTCACCAAGTGAGAGGGCAGCAGCTTTCTTCAAGAGGAAGAATTCTTTTCCTTATGTGAGGGGCTGCAGTTCTTTTGTGTGTGAAAAATAGAGAGAAAGCAGCATCTTTGTATCTCACTTGTGTTCTCACTATTTGTCTTTGGAGTGTTGAAAGGCTAGGGAATTAAGAGAAGTTTTCTCCTTTGTATTTAATTCTCTTTTGTGTGTGAGATTTGGGTGTTTTGTGTATTGGGGCTTTTGGGTTTGAGTGGTTTTGTTTGTACTACTCTTTGTATTCCATCATTTTGTTAATAAATTTCTCCTGGATTATCTCCATCAGTGAATGTAGGCTTGTTATGCCGAACTACTTAAATCTTGGTGTCTTGTGTGTGTTTGTTATTTTACTATTCTGCTATTTTTCTGCTTCATTTGTGATCCTAAAATTATTTTATCTCGACAAACTGGTATCAGAGCTTGGATATTAATTTTGCGGGATGGCTACTACAAAATATGAAGTAGAGAAATTTGATGGTCATAATAGTTTCAGTCTTTGGCGTATCAAGATGTGGGCTTTGTTATGACAAAAAGGCTTGGCGAAGGTTTTGGAACCACCAGAGGAAAGAATTGGTATTAAAGCATTTGAAGAAATTGAAGAACTTGCGAATCTTGAAGAAAAATCCCACAGTGCAACTTTGTTGTCTCTTTCAAATGGAGTTTTGAGAGAAGTTGCCGATAAAGAAATTGCCGTTGGACTTTGGAAAAAGTTAAAAAGTTTGTATAGGAAGACGTCTCTCACTATTTATTTCTGAAGCAACGGTTAGATACCCTCAGGATGCAAGAAGGTATGCCTCTTTGTGATCATCTAGATGACTTTAATAGAATTATTTTGGATCTGAAAAATATTTATATTAATGTAGATGATGAGGATCAAGCGTTGATTTTGTTATGTTCACTACTGGATGTTTTTGATAATTTTGTTAATTCAATGTTGTACGGTAGAGATACATTCTCCTTAGCTGATGTTAAATCTACTTTAAATTCTATGAAGTTAAGAACAAGATTAAATGGTAAAGGTAGTGAAAATCAGGCAAAGGGTTTATTTGTTAGGGGTCGTTTGGAAAATTGCTCAAATTTTAGAGGTCGATCCAGAGGAAGAGACTTAGATAGAGAAGGCCAATCGCAACTCAATTCGAAGAATAGAGTTAAGTGTTGCTGGTACAAAAGGTTTGGGCATTATAAGTGTCCGAAGCTGAAAAATAAAGTGGAAGGTGATAAGCTAAATTCCTCTTTTGTGACTGGTATTGTAGAAGGAAATTCTGAGGATTCAGGATTTGTCCTTGCAGTTAACGATTCAGATGGTCGTCTTAACGACATTGCCTGCAAGATTGTTGGTATTGGTGCAGTTAGAATAAAGATGCATGACAGGATTGTTAGGACTTTGAAGAATGTTCGACACGTTCCAGATTTGGATTCCCTTGGATACGAATATTCTGGTGAAGGTGGAGTCATTTGGGTTAAGAAAGGCTCATTGGTTGTGATGGAAGGTAACAAAGTTGATGCCTCTACTTTCTTCAGGGTAGTACGATGACAAATTCAGCTGATGTGTCTTTTTAAGATAATTTTAGACTATTAGCAGTGTTAGCACAGCAGAGTGTGGAGGAAGAGCGTTTCATGTCGCATGTACCTTACTCTAGTGCGTTTGGGAGCATCATGTGTGTTATGGTGTTCATTTGTCCAGATGTTTCACATGCAACCAGTGTTGTTAGTCCTTGCAAGGTTCATTGGCGGGCAGTGAAATGGATACTCCGTTATTTATGGGGTGCTACAGATGTTGGTTCAGTCTTTGACAGAGACAGTGGTATTGATTTTAGTGTCATTGGGTATGTCAATTCAGATTATGCTGGTGATCTGGTTGTGACACAAGGAGATATCACATTGAAGGAAATTGTTCCTGAGGAAAATCTAGTGGATATGTCGACTGAGCCAGTTCCAGTTCTCAAGTTCAAGAGGTGCTTGAACTTAATTGTTGTTTATAGGCTTGTTAAGCCGAATCACTTAAATCTTGGTGTCTTGTGTGATTGTTTATTTTTTTACTATTCTGCTATTTTTCTACTTCATTTGTGATCCTAGAATTATTTTATCTCAACACTTGCAGTGAAGTGCAAATGCTTCATGGCAGTTGGAAGATTGAGAAATAAGGCACTCTCCTTTCTTTTGTTTATCTAGTGGATGATTATTCCAAATGCTTTAACATTGCTAAAAGAGGTCTAAGGTGAAGAGCAAATGTTTCGTGGCAGTTGGAAGATTGAGAAATAAGGCTCTCTCCTTTCTTTTGTTTATCTAGTGGATGATTATTCCAAATGCTTTAATATTGCTAAAAGAGGTCTAAGATGGCCTACAATGGTCCTGAGTTTGAGATTATATTATTATAGCCATCAATACTCTTATTGAATGATTATAATAAGATAAGGGTATGCTTTGACATCTATGTAAAAACTGAACCTCATAAATTTAAAATTTTATTATTTTCTTCAATTGCATTTTCCAACAAGCTTGATTTATTGGACATGGTTAAGTGTTGAGCTGGTCGTTCAAATATGGTTTGAGTAAGCTAGCTGCTTGATGCTTTTTTTTTCACATTTACATGATAGGTGTTGTAGCTGTAGCAGAATATTATTCGTTTCATTTTTTATTTATATGCTTTTGTTTTCTCTTTTCCTTTGACACTAAATATAAATTTATTGGGGTTGCAGGATGGGGATTCAGACTTTGAGGTCTTTGACCTGTTAGATCCATCATCATCAGACAGAGTGATCGGCAAAGTTTTTCTTTCATGTTCAGTTGAGGTGTGAAGTTTATAACAATAATTTTAGTGGTTTGTTGATTCTGCATTTAGTATTTTTGACATTTAGTTGAATAAATTGACAGGACCCAATTGAAACAGAAAAAAGATTTGCAAGACGCATCTTATCTATAATGGTATGCTCTATATGATTTTCTGTTGTCTATTTATATCAACTTTTTAATTTTCTGGACCATTATTAATGCAAAATTTAAAATGCCATTGAAAGAACAAAATTAAGTTGAGTTACATGGTAAAATGGTGTGGTTTCAAGACTACAAAAACTAGAAAATTCTCTAGCTAAGATTTTACAGCAATGAGTTGTCTTGGTATGTCGGCAAATAAGTTGGAATATACAGGTTTTAGATATGTTAAGAATATACAGTATATTATCTTATTATTAGGGTTATCTTATCTTGTTGGTTAAAAAAAATTTCCTTATCTTGTTGGTAAATAGGTTTTCATGTGAATATTGTTTTTATGATTTAAGCATTGTTTCTCTATAGTATATTATAAACGAAAAACTAAAATTATTCCTGAGTTTTTAACGCAAATTGAATTTGTTTCCTTGGTTTCTAGAAACAATGAATTGTTGCCTCGCATTTCAAAACTTTATGAATCACTCCCTCTGTCATATTTCTGTCCAGAGTGCTAACGGGATGGTTGTAAGCATCTGTGCCAAGTCAAAGATGGTATACAGATGGGCATGTCATACCCAACACTTGTGTGAGATTTCAATTATATCTTTTCAAGTAAGATTACCAACAAACAAAAAAGGATAATAAAGAAAACAATAAAAAGCAAAGGAAAAGAAAAACTGGAGTGGAGGTGGTGGCCACCCTTGTTTGCAAGGGGTGGAGACCCCTTCCACCCTTTTGTGAGGTGGGTTATGGTCCACTAAATGCACTTTCTTTTTCTAGACAGATTATAGGCATCTAGCCAAAAGTCTAGTAGACAGGGTTGATTGACCTAAATTTTAGACCAAGTCCCAAACTTAGACATAATAACTCCAACTTTGTTCCTAGTCCACATGGATATATTAAATCTGGCCTAGAACTATAGAAGCAGTAGGCTGCAAGCCTGCATCACTGTATTAGTTAACATTGCAAATTCTGATCCCTTGTACTCAATGCAGGACTACAATGGTGATGCGAAGCTTTCATTCTCTGAATTTTCTGACTTAATTAATGCTTTTGGCAATCAACTAGCAGCTGACAAGGTTTGCACATAATTATTTATTTTTGGATTTTAATTCTTTGCATTTGTTTTCCGTATTTGTGTTGTTATTACCAATCTGAAGAGTTTGCTGGTGACCTCCCATGTCATTGAACTCGAATCACTACCTATAATATTTGGTTTTCAAAATATGTTTTGCCTTACTAATATATTTTCTTGCTTACTAGAAAGAGGAGCTCTTTAAAGTGGCTGACAAGAATGGGGATGGTATTGTTTGCGCGGATGAGTTGGCTGCCCTTCTTGCTATTCAACAAGAAAAGTAATGAATTGTTTAGAGGCAATGAGTTTGAAATATGGACGTTAATACCTTTTTTGTTTTTGTTCCTTTTTGAAACAACTCATCTCCATGTCTACTTGCTATTTCATTTACATCTTGAGTAATTCACACCAAAGTTTCACTGTGGCTGACGTGACATATTTTAAGTGGTTTTCCGTGTCAGCTACTTCAAAAAACAAAATTTTAGCCACTTAAAACACGACACGTCAGTTGGTGCGAAATGAGTGTGTTAATTGAGTGTGAAGACTAGCATTGCTTTTACATCTTATGTGGGATAAGTGAGGTAAACATCTAATTTTTAATAATGTAATTTGATCATTGGTCATGACTTTCTTTATTGAAAATTATCATTTCTTAGAAATATGGTAGCACATCACTATCTTTTCTCTCCATCTCTCTTTCTTCACATGGAACAGGATCCTCCTATCCAACTACTGGTCGGTTAGTGTTTCTATCTCACTTTGGTTGTTGTCACTCCATGCTCAACTGTGCTCCTTTGTTCCCATAATTAATGTCTTCTGCAGAAAAAAATGAGTTTAAGAGAAAGCATTTGATTCCTTTACAGCTAATAATTTTGTATGTGGTATCAAAATATCGTTCACTATATGATTGCTATGTTTAAGTCTTCCTCAAGCCCAATTTCTTCTTGGCCCTCTAGAATATTAGATCTTACAAATTTTTGATAGACCTGCCAGAGGCCCAGTTTTGCCCTTACTTTGCATATGTATGAAGCACAGTCTTCTTTAACTCTTAACTCTCAATTAGTAGGTAATGTACTACCCAGGTAGTAATCATGGATTCTAAATTTTGTACTCCGTATTCATGCATTGCAGGGAACCACTAATGAATCGCTGTCCTGTTTGTGGTGAGATTTTGAAGGTTTCTGATAAGATGAACACTATGGTTCATTTGACTCTCTGTTTTGATGAAGGAACTGGGAATCAGGTCATGACTGGTGGTTTTATGACTGATAAACAGGCCGCATATGGGTGAGACCCTTGTTATATACTGCTTTGTGTAGCAGGGATGTGTCAATATTGACCATGTGAAAGAGAGAACTGCCGGGGCTGGGGGGGTGGGGAAGAGGACTTTCAATGTTACCCTTTTGTTCTATACTGTTTAACCATGTCCTATTTCAGAATGATGTTTGTGTTTATACTTTTAATTGGCAAGGTTGAAATTGAAATTTCAAATTTTATCTGTGTAGATGGATGTTTAAACTAAGTGAATGGGCTCATTTTTCGTCCTATGACATTGGTATAAACTCCGGATCAAGCGCTTCACATATTCTGGTATGCTTTCTTTTCCAGTTTTGCTTTTTCTTTGTAACAGTCTGTTTAGATTTATTTGTTTTTTGCCTCAAAAGCTTTAGATTTTGAACTTCATTATTTTTATTTACTTTACCTGTCACTTAATACTTCATTACACTTTAGGTATTTGATCGGAAGACAAAGAGGCTCGTGGAAGAATTAATTGATGGAAAGATAGTTTTGTCAATGAGAGCTATTTACCAGTCAAAAATTGGGCTTGGCCTAATGGACAAAGGTATTGTGCGAAAGCCAAAAACATCATATCTTTTCATGATAAGCAAATGCAAATTAATTAAACAATGCAACAACACAACCCAAGTACATAGTAAGTACAAGAGAAACACCCTAGAA
The DNA here is from genome assembly GCF_965113065.1 of Corylus avellana. NCBI lineage: Eukaryota > Viridiplantae > Streptophyta > Magnoliopsida > Fagales > Betulaceae > Corylus > Corylus avellana. The sequence continues at coordinate 14,040,123 of NC_142493.1, forward strand.
AAAGAAAAAAGCTCAAGGAAAACATGAAAACTAGAAATGTTGAAGTCAAAGGCAGCTTTGGAATGAAAGAAATGCTAGATGGAATGTTGATCCCTTTGTGTCTTATGTGGTGTATTTGGAATGAAATAAACGCTAGATGTTTTGAAAATTCCACTAGGATCATAGAGGAATTGACTCATTTCTTCTTCTTTACTCTTTACTCTTGGATGGCCGCTTGACTAGCTCCTTTAGTGATTAGTTTCTCTGATTTTCTTTTTCATTTCTTCCCCTCCTAGGAGCTCTCGGTTTATACCTCCCATGTATGTGGGTTGCGCCCCTCTGCGCTCTTTTTATATATAATCATTACTTATCAAAAAAAAAAAAAGGCAGCTGCCTAGTGGTAAAGTGTCTTGAAGAGAAAACCTTTAATTTCAGCACCATCTGCTCAGAGTCTTTATAACTTAGATTATTTCTCTCTTCAAAGACACCACATTAGGTAGGTTAGAACCATCTTCTACAATGTAGCATTTTGATTACTTTTTTTTTTTGATAAGTAATGTAGTATATATCAAAAAAGCGCAAAGCGCCTCTAAGTACACAATAAAGTATACAAAGGAACCCAACCAAACACCCTAACAAACCAAAAACCTAGAAAAACCTCTAAGTACACAAGAAGGTATACAAGGAACCCAACCAAACACCCAAGAAAAACCCTAATGCACCTCAGGGGGAAAGGAAAATGCATTTTTCGACCCCAAAAATCCTCGCCGACGTTGGCCCTTCACCGGAGAGATGGAGCAATCCAGATTTTTGAGCTCCCTCATCCCCTTAACCTTAGGAGCAGAAGCTTCAACCACGGGCTCCCTCTTTTCAATGACGGAAAAAAGGTCCCGAAGTTTTTTGTTTTCATCTCCCCAAGACAACCCCACAACGGGAGCGAGGTTCATCGCATCAAGCACCCTATCGGAATAGCCCTCCTTCCCTTCCACCGAAGTATCAGCCACAACCTCGCTAAGCAGGTCCTTGTTCTTATTCAGTTGCTTTGCAACTTTTTCCTTCACCCTCCGGGTATACCACAGTTGGGACGTGGATATAGAGGAATAAATGGGAGTACCACTCTCTATCATGCGAGGAAAAGGACGGCTAAGACTCCTACCCATCTCAGACGCCCCATCGGAAAGGGAAGTAGTCGAGAGAGAAGTGTAGACCTGAGACGAGAGCAAGGAGGTAGCAGCATGGGAATGAAGACCCACCTAAGCCACCCCAAAGGTAGGCAAAACAATAGAGCCTACATGAACCTCCACCGGCAAAGTGGGAGAGACTTCCGGAATAGGGTCCTTTCCCTTAGAAGACAAGGGAGATTCCTTCAACACCACCGGAGAGGGAGAAACAGCTCTCGGACCAAAGAACCCACGACGAATCAAACCTTTCGCCGGAGAAGGACGAACAACCTGAGTTTCCTCCCCCCCAGAAAAAGGAACCTCCCTATCCCTGCAAAGAGGGCTCGCCGGAAGGTCCACCTCCCAAGGAACAGAGAAGGCCTCTTTGAGAACAGAAAGACACACTGAATCAAAAAGCTCCGAAGACACAAGCGCACCTAGGTGGGCTTCAGGCACCGAAGAAAAAGAATCCTCCCAGTCCCTATGCAAAGGGCTCACCGGTAAATCCTCTGCAGAAGGGATAGAAACAGCCCCCTGAGAAGACCCATCACTAGCAGACCCAACATTCTTGCCCAGAACTCGCACCAGAGAGAGAGAGAGAACTCCACTGGGGAAGACCCATCGCCGGAATCCAAACCCGTAACCTGCAAACTCAAAGACGACCTAGCCAACGGCTCCAAAACATCTTTAGAGACCAGAGGAAGCCCCGGTGAAGGCACCAAAAGCGACGCAAACGCAGAAACAGGCTCCAAAGACAAAGAATTCAAGATAAATTCTAGATTCGAACCCAGCTCCGAACCCGGATCTGAGTTTTGAATTGGATCCGAGTAATGAACCGGATCCGAGTTTTGACCCGACCCCGTTTCAAAGACCAACCCGGAAACGCAACCCAAAACAGAATTGGTTAGGCCCAAAATACAAACCCTTTTCCTCCTGCGATTGGGCTTCGAGGCAACCCCAGCACTGACCCGGTCCAACTTACGTTGGATTTGCCCTAGAAGCCTCAACAACCCACTAATACTGATCTTACCCTTCTTCTTCTTCCACGAACTCACAAACCCAGCCGCCACCGCCAGAGGAGTAGCCAAGCACTCCAACGTAGAGCAATCCACGGCAGAACGCAACCCAAGACCGTCAGACTCCGATTCAAAACAAGACGACCTCGAAAACAAATCGAGAGACCTTGAGTAACACACCTTGTAATCTACTGCTCTCGCCTCAACTCCCGGAGTAGATTGAAGGACATCCACAAAAGACCTCCCAGAATCGACCCCCAAAGAGGGAGCATCCATGAGAAGCCCCGCCAAAGATGGAACCCCAAGCTCCGCCGTACTGGACAACTTGAACTGGGCCGACAATAGTTGCCGAAGCTCTCCTGCAAAATGCCGCCAGACCCTCCCAAAGCGTCCCTCCGGAAGCCAAATGACTCCCTTACGACCACCCTCAGCCAACACCGATACCTCCAAGAACCTTCTGGCCTTATTACCTCCCCCGTGGACCATCGTGGCCTTATCACCCTCACAGTAAGATTTGGCGATTTCTTCCTTCACCTGAGCTTGAATCGTCGCTTCCACCGTATCCACCAACCACAATGAACACTGAATGCTTGCGAAAATATACCCCACGAATCCTTTTCTCCTTTCCTCCAGACGAAGGTTAGGACACCCAACCTTTGCCGAAAGGCAGAAGGTTTTAGCTTCAAAAGAGAAGCTGCGTTCCATAACAAGCACGCCGAACCCTAGCACGTAGCACCAGCCGCGCCACCGCTCACAAATTTTTTTTCAAATTTCAAATTTTCAAATTTACTATCCGTTGCCCTCTCCAGCAAGTGAAAAGTTTTGCCACTTCTTTAGGCATAACCCAAGCTAACCCTATACGACTCAAAATAGTAATCCATAGAGCACTAGTAATTTCAAAATGGAGTAAAAGTTGATCCACTGGCTCCCCATTCTTGCACATATAATACCAATCAACCACTATGACATGCCACTTCCTTAGATTATTCATGGTGAGGATCTTCCCTAAGCAAAGAACATCACTCTGATGGGAATCTTATTCCGCTAAATACAGGAAATGAGTACTACTATCATGAGGAACAAGACGTTGTAGAAAGATCTAACATTGAACAACCCTCTATTGGAAGGAACCCAACAAAGCTTGTCTTCCCTTTTCCGTATCAATTTAAAGGATTACAAAAAATTGAAGTACAAGGTAAATAAATCTACCTCCCAATCATGAGTTGCTCTAATAAAGTTAACATTCCACTGTTGAGAGTCACTAGAAAACTCTCAAGTGATCTGCTATGGAAGCATTCTTAAAACGGGAAAGTATGGAAAAGCTACCTTGAGGAGGTATGATCTCCAGATCACATGTCATGCTGAAATCTAATTTTGGAGTCACCACTCACCTTAAATCTCGTATGACCTCCAACCCCTTCTGACATTTTTCTATAATCGCATGCCATACGACCCTTAAGCCTCATTTGAACATCACCCATTTCACTAGTTGCCATATTTAGAATTAACTATCACCTTTAGCTTGTTTTTAGTTGCTCTATATATTATAAGAAATTGCTGCGGATAATAGTCTTCTAAAAAACTCAACTTATCCTTAATCCCTACTAATTCCAGTGGCAATCTTCTTTGTGTTCCAAAATTTTAGCCCATGCGTTACCATGGTTTCTTCCCTTTCTATCACTTGCTTTCTAATCCAGTGGTTGATCTTTCATTTCTCAAGAACCTTTTCACTGGAGGCTTTTCTCATCCTGTCCTTTTGCTACCTTAAATTTCTTAAAATGCATCATCTTCTTGTTTTTTCTTGTCTTGCCGCTCGAAATGCATGGCTTATCTTATGGTTAAATTACTATAAATTTAACCATAAGTCGTAGTTGATTTAAGTGTTGGTTCTTTTTAAATTGGGGTAAATTGGCCTCCAATGTTTAAAAATTTGCAATGTACCCTAACAAAGTATTAAAAATTCGCAATGTGACCCATCTGTTAATAATTTCCGTTTTCTCTAACGGAAATGATTGAAAAGACCCAATTGCTCTTATATTTAAAAAAAAAAATATTAAAGAAATTTTTTTAAAAAAAAAAAGAAGCAAAAAAAAAAAATTGGCCACCCCCAAATGGCGAACCCACCCTTTTGTTTTTTTTTTTTGGGGGGGGCGGGGTTCAAAAAATATGGGACAATTTTGGAAAGTAGAGAAAAATGCACGTGCGCTGCCATGGGAAATTTTCAGTCAAATTCGACGGAAATAGGTAATGGATGGGTCACATTGCAAATTTTTGATACTTTGTTGAGGTACATTGCCAATTTTTAAGCATTGGAGGCCAAATTGCAAATGGGGTAAAACTTTAGCGGGGTAAAGAGTATTTTCCTCTTTTAAATTATACATGCAAAACCAAATTACTATTTCTGCTCATAGTACAACACAAATATATCTTGCGATGCTTTTTGATGCATATATTCACAGCCAATAACTGCATTATATACTTAAACAATTACACTGTGGGGCTTGTATTTTATGCTTGGATTGGAATTAGCATCAATCAAAACTAAGAACTAGCTCGGCATTTTTTTGGCTGGCTTGTCTTTTTATTTTTTATTATTTTATTTATAAATAATTTTGTCTTGTGTAATATCTGCAGTTTTTAAATTACTTCGATGTGCCACTTGGTTGCAGGGGCAAAGGAACTCTTACAGAACATCTCCGAAAAGCATGGGAGGCGAATGAATTTAGCTGAGTCTGCTCAAGACGTACCGAAGTTTGTTGAATTTTTTAAGGCATGATAACACTTATTACTCAGTAAAACTTTGTTGGAAATATGATTTTTTGGAAATACTTCAGATTATGGTTATTTGGTTTTGACTAAGATGAAGTTAAAAAATGATGAAGCTACACTTAATTCATAAAAAGCATCCTTAGTAAGGTTGTTTTGGTGGGGCTTCTCTATGGGTGCTTAAGCTTCTAAAAATCAGAAGTTACCTTGAGACTGTCCGGTAACGTAGGACTGCTTCTGCTTTTTGTGGTTTTTATGAAATGGCTTGGGCTTTTTAGGCGGCTTGAAAGAAGCTGTCCAAGGGTTCCTTTTTGAAATAGCTGGAGGTTCTCAAAAGTGCTGCAGCTTTTGAAAAGGTTCAGTGCTCCCAAATTGGCACAAAATAAAGAAAGAAAATATCAGTTTTTAGCCTAGGTCAGAATGTATGCCTTAAACCCTTTTACTGTTCTCTTACACAATTATATCCCTAATCTCCTTTATAAGAAGTGTATTCTGGCATTCGAGGTGTGTGCACTACATGTCCATGATGTATCTTATGCATCCCCAGATTTAAAATTTCATTTATTGTTTTAGGACTTGTTAAATATGTACATACCTATATGTATGGATTTGAGAGGTATTCTTGTCTAACTCAATACATCTCCTTTGCCAAAGTATTGCTGGCACTTATTCTTATTCTTCATGTTTTGTGTAAATATTATTGTCTGGATATAAATAATCAAAACATATCCTTGTATATTTGTGTGTGCTTAGGTATTGAGCTTTCACTTTTGGTCCACTCTTTTTACAACTTCATTGGAAGACCAACTAATCGTAATTTAATGTGTGTTAGCATGTATATCCTTAAACATTCTCTGGGATAGATCCTTGTCACAATATTATGCACAGTTCTTGACTCCTTTGATATTGTAATGTATGAAGTGTTGAATGCATCACTTTGAACTTTTCATATGCTGAGATCACATGCCTTCAGCTAGACCTTTTTTTAATAAATGATATGATTTAACTGTTGTGTTGTAGGATCAAATCCGTTTGTCTGAAGTCAAGTACCCTTTGGAGCATTTTAAGGTAGGTCAGACTTTCGAATGAATTGAAATTCATTTTATTGTCATACAAAAAAATCTGCTGCTTTTTTCTTCATCATTAATTGCATTATTTTTACCTTATTTTGAGACTTTGATTCTTTGCTTCTTTGACCAAATGTTTTAATTTGTGAAGCTTACATATACGTCATAACTTTTGCCTTCCAACTTTTCTGCAGATGAACATTAATATATCTGGGTTGTAAGCAAAATAACTTTTACTTATCTAATTGAAAGAATACAAAATAACAATTTCATATATGCTCAAAAAAATTTTACAGCAAATAAAGGTGGTAGATTGAACTTTTTGCCAAGTCACTTTGCAGTGCCTATTCTAAGTCTGCATGTTAAATTTCTGTAGAAGGCTGTAACATTTTGGATATTGTGAAGTTGTTGACCATAGTGCATAATCCATCCCGGGGCCTATTTTCACTCTGTTTGATGTGTTTAGTCCGTTGATATTGCATTGATCATGGTGTACGCAATGCATTTTCTCACTTCTGAACTTTGCTTTTGTTGAGAGGTTTGCATGGAAAATATTAGAGAGAGAGAGGAAGCTAGTGCTACTTACAAAGCCTACTTCACACATTATTATATAAATTTTGAGAAATATGACAATGAGCAAAATACCCCCAAACAACCATGGATCACAACCCCGCAATATCCACTGAGACCCATGCAAAGAAGAAACCAAACCACCACGACAGTTGTCTCTGTCCACTGCAGACAGTACCAGCCACCACAGATAGCACTGACCGACTACACCAATCAACCACCAACGACGATGACAGAGCCAACTTAAAATCCAGCAGCCATGAGTGTGGTCCCGCTGGCTACTCCAAACCAACCAACAACGACGAAGCCAACTATGGCGAGATCACACCACTGATGATTGTGAGCTCGGGGGTGCCATCACTCTCTTACCATGGGCATGAAGCCCAATGATTCAGTTTCCTTCGATCAGCAGCAAGACAAGTGAGTGAGAGAGAGAACGAAAAAAGAAAAAAGAAGGAAAGGAACGGAAAGAAGGGAAATGCACAATATAAGGGAAAGATATAAACCTTAGGCTCTGATACCCATGTTGAGAGGTTTGCATGGAAACTATTAGAGACAAAGAGGAGGCTAGTGCTACTTACCTAGCCTACTTCACACATATGACAATGACCAAAATACCCCAAACCCTAATACATTCTTCTAACAGCTTTCATTGTTTTGGTACATGAAGCTTGTTTTATTTTCACGTTATTGCACAGTGACAACCATAGAGGACGAAGCAAGTTGGCCTAACTATTTCTCTTTGTCAAGCTATAGAAGAATACTATTTTTTATGTTCCATTTGTAAATTAAAAAACAGAGCTTCTCTTCGTAGGTGAGATCTGCATCAATCATTTCCGAACAGTCTTGATTCTCTGCAATGAAATTCAATTCGATTTGTATTAATACTGCTTGTGAGTTTCTTTGCTGCTTAAACCCTGATCTGTTCAGAATCATCCCTTATTATGTAAATCATTTTTTGATAAGTAATTAATAAACCATTTTTTGAAATCGGAAAATAGAAAAATCTTTTTTTTCTTGGTGTAGCTTCAGCTGCCATTGAAAGAGAATCAGCAAGTGCCTTCTTTATTTTTCAGTTGATTGATAATATCATAATTAATTTTTTTAGCAGCTCTGGAACTTCAGTATGTTTTGTAACATAAACTTTCGAACATTGCATGTAGACTTTTAATGAATTTTTCATAAGAGAGTTAAAGCCTGGTGCAAGACCAATTGCCTGTATGGAACGTGATGATGTTGCGATATGTTCAGCTGATTGCCGTTTGATGGCGTTTAAATCTGCTGATGATAGTCTAAGATTTTGGGTTAAGGTACTTACTGCCACTTGCTACTGAATGTTTTGTATCTGAAAAATTTCTAAGAATTATGTAGTGCTTCTTGGCTCTCATATTTGGAAAAAAGATAGTTCAGTTCATGTTTATATTTATATGTTCATTGATATATGACACTCTTGTGATAAAAGGTGCTGACAATAAATGTTGGCTACATGCATTTATAGTTTATTCAATGGCATTTCTTGAATGATCAAAAAAAGATATATGAGCTTGATATAGATTTTTTTTTACCTAATTTCCTGACATTCATTATATTATAGTAGATGGTCTTCACCAGAGTTATCAATTATTGATAAGTAATTCAATCTCCTTAGACAAGCCCAAAGGGGCACAACCCTAGTACAGATAATTATACAAGAGAACCCCTTCGCCAAGAGGAAAAGAAGAACAACAGATAAAAAAATTAAAAAATTAAAAAATTAAAAAAAAAAAAAAAAAAAAAAAAAAAAAAAAAGCAAACTATTATGTACTGCCATCGAAGTGAAATGGAGTTTTTTCCTCTATTTGAGTGAAAGGGAGTTGAATATATTATTTTTCAGCTCTTCCACCAAAGCCTCTCTATCTCTAAGGTTGATGCATTTTGCTCTCTCCAAGTACATAATAGGGAAAACTTTTACTTAACTTCATTAGGGTTTGGGGTTAAATCAGATAAAGTAATGGTGAAATGTCCCTTACATCCTTGTATTTAAAAATTATAAATTAAAAAACATGGAACCCATAGCTTGGCCAAACCTATCAATTCCAGGCGGAGGCCCAATACTTGATTATCTTCAGAGATGTGAATACTCGCTAAGATGGAGATTGTTGAAACAAGTGGCGCATATGCTCTTAGGCATAGAGAGTAATACTGAAACTACTGGCCCATTGGGCGTAATTAAGTTTATGTGAGCCTGGGGACGAATAAGTTGTGGGGGTATTTTGGGGTTTTTCAAAATACATCTGTACAATTAAGGTTTTCCTATAATTCTTGTGAACGTAGGCACATTGCCGAACCATGTAAATCAGTGTTTCGATTTTCTCTTGCTCTCTCTCTTTTCGATTTCGTATTATTCATCATTGTTGTGCATGGTAACAACACTTCTCATTCAGCCATCTTACATTCCATGATACCATCTTGGGTTTCATAAGGAACTATTTGATCCCCTCCCCTTTCTTTTCCCTGTACTAAAGTGTTTTGCTTTTAGGTCATATTTAACTTAACAAACCAACCTCTTTAGCTCTTGGTTTACTCTGTTTGCTTTCCTATAACAACAATCTGGAGCACTAACCAAGTTGTTTTGATGTCTACTTGCTTCAATCGCAGAAAGTAGAGCCATCATTTGATCCTCATAGTCCTTGCACGACATCCCTACTACATTTAAAAAATTCTTTACCCTTTCAAACACCCAATCTTAGGAGACTGAGTGAGGCACTTCCGGTTCTCAATCATAGCAATTGGATGAACTATTATTGGCTCAGTACATTTAAACTCCTTATTAGGAACATTCACCACGACCAAAGAAGAATTATGCATCTTATCCCCATTCAAATCAATTATCTACGCCTCCTTTAGTTTGAACCCTCTAATCTTGTAACAATCTTTGGAAAAGCGCTAGCTACATCTGCGCTATAACCCCAAAATGACTAGTCAATTTTTGAGCTTCCCTAGAATTCATTATAAAGCCCAGTTTCACCTAGTAATTAGGCAATGTGGGATTTAACACTCATGTCTATCTTTATAAACCACACACTCTATGTGGGTTACTCCTCATTTTTTCAATATGGGACCGGGGTGCTACAAAAGCCCCCTTAAACTCCTGACGTCCTCAAAGCCCCCTTAAACTCCTGACGTCCTCATCATAGCCACGTCATGCAGTGCTCCAGTACCACATGACTTGGCGTTACTAGGTGGCTCTGATACCATTTGTAATGGCCTAAGAAAAAACGCTAGCCACATCTGCACTATCACCCCAATTGTGACGTCCCACATTGCCTGAGTGTGAAAAATATGATGTGTTTATATGGAATATGGTCTTTTTAAATGGTATGAAGCCTTTTGGGGTAAACCCAATAATAAAATTATGCGGGCTTGGTTCAAAGCGGTCAATATCATACCACTTGGAGTGGGGTGTTACATATGGTATCAGAGCCACCCAATAATGCCAGGTCATGTGATACTGGAGCACTGCATAAAGTAGCCCTAATGAGGACGTCAGGAGTTTAAGAGGGGGAGTTTGTAACACCCCAGCCCCATATTAGGAAGAAATGAGAGTTGGTAGTTTATAAAGAGATAGTCATGAATGTTAACTCTCACATTACCTAGTTACTAGATGAAACTGGGTTTTATAATGAATTTTATGAAAGCTCCAAATTGACTAGTTCGTCTAGGGTCATAGCGCAGAAGTGACTAGCGTTTTTCCTTGGGTCATTACAAATGGTATACGAGACTTTTGTTTTATTTAATTTTTAGTTTATGGAATTCTTATAACCTGATGTTTCTGATTGAGAAATGTGTAATTCAAATTTGGAATTGCAAAATTACCCAATTTATCCTTGCCTGAATCTTCTATTTTTTATTTTCTTTTATCGTGCCTCTTCCCTACCACATTTTTCACGTATTTCTCCACCAACCATAAAAACCTTCCGTGGCTAATAGCCACACGTCTATGGGCAATATACACTAGATGCCCAGAACTAAATGACCTGTAAAAATCTCTCAAAATTCTCTCCCCTTTTCAATTCCCTCCACCATCGATGTCAGTCACATCACGCTCAGTTTTCCCAATACCACTGCAATAGGTTCTTCTGCTCCTTTCAGCAAAACAAAGGCCTTCTTCTCCCTCATCGTATGGGAACTGAAATGATTTTTCTTTAACGTAGAAGAATCCCAAATAACCCATCATTTTGATTGCCTGGAGCAATCAAATTTGTGAATAAATTGAGTGTAAGGAAGTTTAGCACAATAGCACCACCATCTCTTCACCAATGTAGAAGAATCCCAAATAACCCATCGTTTTTATCACTCAGAGCTATCAAATTTGTGAATAAATTGAGTGTAAGGAAGTTTAGGACGATAACACCACCATCTCTTCCCCAGCTTCCAACCTTTAGTGCAAATTTTAAATACCAAAACTAACAAAAGTGGGAAAATAAGATACATGTTTCTCAAAACCCAATGCAAATATGAGCTTTATGATACATAGAGTCAAAAGAATTAAACTCTGCAGATAAGTACTTCTAGGTAGATGCACAAGTGATTATTTTTAACATTCTTGCTTAAAAGCCTTGTGCTTCCCAATACAATTCAACACATAAAAGTTACATCCATTTAAATAGTTAACCCAATCAAGGACCACTGGAGGGGCCACAATGATAATAGTATTATAACCTATAAATAAATAAAGTAATCGTTTCTTACCAGTTAAAGTTTAAAGTAGTGGTAATTTGTCGCAAATAAAAGAAAAAAGTTTTTAAATATTTAAATTCAATTTTGGAGAAATAAAGAATCTGCTATATTCCAAAAGTGCACAACTCTTTCAAAACCTCAGTATAGGAGTGACACTCATCTTAATTGGTTAAATAATAATATTTACTGTGATAGTACGCTAACGCACAATAGCCCTTGGCATTGGCTGGAGACAAGCTCAAATTAGTGTCTTGAGCGTCCTTAAGGGTTTCAAACTTGAAATGTAAGCACTTATTTCCTTCCATGAGATCGATCCATATATGAATAAGTTTAAGACTAGACAAAAAAGGAAAAACAATTGTGACTAGCTAGCTGAGTCTGTGGCCATACTACCTAGATTTCAGCCTTTAACTGGATTTTTTTACAAAAAAAAAAAAGGGTGATGAGGATTGTACACAAGATTGTCAACCTTAATAATAAGCAAAACTTATGTCTCATGAATCACCAAGAAGCTGGGGTGTTATAGTCTTCCAAGTTGCAATATTCTCCTTTATTCTTGATACATTTTAATTTCATGGTCACGTATTGGATAATTTTCTTCTACTGGGATCATTGTTGATTACTTTTAGGGTCGAAAGTTTTCAATTCAAGGTTTGTTGGGACAAGATGTATATTCCAATGCTTTTATTGATGGAGCGTTGGTGATATTTCGTTTGGCACCGCAGGTATTTGTTGAATCCTTATTACATTGTACCATGAATGTTTCTTAATCCATATTCAAGTTTCCAACTTCACAGGGTATCAATTGTTTCAGGATTATCATCGGTTCCATGTTCCAGTTTCTGGAACTGTTGAGAAATTTGTAAACATACCTGGATGCTTATATACAGTATGTGGACAAATGGAATCCATCTTTGAATTTCTATTTGTTTTCTTGTTTATCTTCAGGTTTTCTGATATTTTTTTTTGACTAGGTCAATCCCATTGCTGTGAATAGCAAGTATTGTAATGTCTTCACTGAGAATAAGCGAGTGGTATCAATTATTTCAACTGCAGAGTTTGGAAAGGTTTGACAGTGCATTCATTTGTCTTTTCAAATCCTCAAATATTCTCTCACTACATGAAAAAACTGAGACATCATTTCTTATTCAAGTTCTATGCAATTCAAGTTATTTTTACAACTGTACTGCTGCTTTTTGCATCACATTCTTAGGACTTTTTTCTGGTCGAGCTCATCATATGAACATTTAAGTTCCCTTCTAATGTTATTTATATGTTTCCTCTGAACTTGTTATTATGAAGTTGTGAATTTTGAATTGAATGCAACTAACTGGGTGGCCACCAAGGGAAATTATTGGAATCCATATCTGGTCACATTCTTCAGTCAATTGTATAGTTCATGTGCCTTCCCCACCTTTCATGTTCACTAAATTTATTTATTTATTTATTTTATTGTGTGTGCTTATAGAGATAAGTTGTCACTTCTACTTCCATAATTAAATTGATCCTATGTATGCAAAACGAAAAAATAAGTTTTTATTTTCTTTCTTTTTCTTTTTCGGGTCCCTTGTATTTAACTTTGGTATTTATTTTCTAATCACACTTCACCTATCCTTAAAATTTCTCTCTTTGCTTGATTTCCCATATGTTTTGAATTTCAGGCTGTAGCTTTTGAGTTTTGATTTCCTAGAGTCATTAGTTTCTTTCTGGGATAACCTGCAATTCCAATTTTAACATGGTGGGGAAAGGCTGTTATGGGTGCCATCTAAAAATCATGGTAGGAGTACATTATAAGCTGTTAAGGAGGGGAGTGGATTCTTCTTTTCCTTGGAGGAGTTTTTGGCAGACCAAGTCTTCTCCTAGAGGAGTATTTGACAGTCTTATAAAGTAGCATGAAGTGATTGTGGATTGGTATTGTATGTGTAAGAACTATGGAGAAATTGTAAATCATCAGTCGGCTTCTCCTTCATTATGCAGTGATAGGTCTGTTAAATTACCACTTATTCCAAAAGATTAAGCTTTTTATTTTATTTTATGTCGATAAACCCCTCCAAAGCAAGGCTACTTCGTGTACTCACCCCTGTCAGATAAGTCTTAGACCCTTGCAAAGCACCCCCTCCACACTAGTAATACTTCAGCTTTGCCAGCAAGCTGGCCCCCAAGGAATTGTTTGCAAGGATAAGAACATCAGACCTAATGGGACTAATACATAATGTGCTAGAGTGAACAATTTAATCATTTAATTTATATTTTAGAACTTTCTCTCACATGTGGGCTTCAACTCTCACTTTAGTAGGTGATGTCCAATACGTGTAATATTTAATTGAAATGAGAAGGGAATGACGGATATAGGGTTCAGATTTAGGATCTCTGCTCTAATATTATGTTAAATCATCACTTATCTAAAACGTTTAAGCTTATAGGAATGAATGAATATAATCATTTAATTTAGATTTTAACATAATCATTGTGCTTGTCTTCTCTATTTAGTGTCATGTTGGTTATGCCTAATACCATTGTTAATTTATTGGCTTTCTGGAATGGGAGATTCAAATGGCATAGGAACAGTATGATGTGGGAGGAACTATCTCATTTGGACTTTATAGAGGGAGAGGATTGCTTTTTAATTTTGAAGATAAAACTTCTATGGTGGGATTGAATTTGCTTCTGACTTCGCTTAATGACTGGATGGCCATGACAAGATTCTTCAGCGTTGCATCTTTGATTGATTTCTTAGATCTCTTTACTTTTATAAGTGAGGGTTTTAGTTTTTTTCTTGTTTTAGCATTTCTCTTGTACATATTGTGTATTAGGGTTGTGCACACTTTCTTGTGCTTTATATATATATATATATATATATATATATATGAAGCTCAATAGAACTTATCAAAAAGAAAAATATGGAGCTCAATAGATGTCCTTAGGGTCCCTAATCCCTGACGTACAACAACACATTCTAAAGCATTCTTTAGATCCCACAACCCTCACAACCTAAGGGAATAGGTAACCTTACCAACTAAGCGAAGTATGCACATATTCGCAACTTTGCACAATGAACTAAGGTTAGAGAAATTTCGTTTAAGCTCAAGCTTACACTTGATGTACTGTCCACGAGCACAAATAAATGAGTGGACACTAATGTAAAAGGTAAACCCTAGATCACAACACCAGCTTGATCTGCCTAGATCACAACACCAGCTTGATCTGCTCTCTGCTATGGTGCCAACAAGCCTCATCCTATAATCCAGTATGAAATACAGCATGGCCCACTGGCATCTTTTGACACAAGCAAACAAATTTTCCTAATAATTCTAAGCCCGAACTTAAAACAGCCCAACACTGCACTGTATAGAAGGGCACTAGGTGACAACTTGACGAACTAACTTTAGCATTCAAACACCAGCACCACGTGGCACACAAGCCACTTTAAAAGCTGTAATTTTGAAATTCAAGGCAGCTGCATAGTGGTCACTGTAGGGGTGGCAAAATGGGTTGGTGGGTTGACACGATTACGACCCGTAATGACCCACCATCCGATTAACCTAAACCCGAACACAACCCGTTTAAAATAACCGAGTCATATCAGGTTGACACGACTCGTTTACTTAAAAGGTAATCCGTACACGAACCGTTTAAAATAACTGGGTCATATTAGGTTGACACGACTCGTTTACTTAAAAGGTAATCCGAACACGACCTGTTTAAAATAACCGGGTCATATCAGGTTGACACGACTCGTTTACTTAAAAGGTAACCCGACCCGACCCGACCCGACCCAACTCGTTTGAATGGAAAATAGAAAAAATAATGTAATAATAATACTGATGCCATTGAGATTCAATAGAATTCACAAATTACAATATGATAAAAACATAATAGGTTTAATTGTTAACAAATTGCCATTCAATAAAAACATTCACAATGATTAGTAATTTTCAACACTATAGTCCATCATAGCAAATAGCAAATTTCAAAGTATAAAGTTTACATGGTAAATGATTTGGGAATTTGCCTCTAATAGGTTTAATTGTCTTTTCAAATAACAACTCAATCTCTTGGAATTAAACCTATAAAACAGCAAATCACTTTCATATTAAGAAAAAGATAATAAAGAAAAGCTAGCAAAAACTAAATAAAAAAGAAAAAAGAAACAAAACTCCATCATCATTAGGTAATTTAGGTTAGGCTTTACTCTTTAGTTTAGGGATTTTTTTTAAATTTATTTTTTTAAACAGGCCTCGCGGGTCAAGGACACGGAAAATAATCAGGTCATAAATGGGTGACCCAAACCCGTTTAGATTAAACCCATTAACTTCATGTCGGGTTTGTGGGTCGTGTCAAAATTGTCAGCCCTAGTGGTCAGTACGCTGAAATAAGCTCCAACTGGTCCATAAAACTTGTAAAAAATTTATCCAAATTCTTCCGAAATTAACTTTTTATGCCCCCTCACCCCCCACCCCACCCACCAAAAAAAAAAAAAAAAACCTAAAATTGTAGTTAATTCTATTGGTAGAGGCAGGACTAGCCAATGCTTCATATTAATTCTATTACACATTGAGGAAAGTATCATTTTATTGATACGATAAATACATGAGAAATTTTTAATGAAATTTTGGTTACAGGTGGCACTTGTTGCAATTGGGGCAACTATGGTTGGTAGCATCACCTTTTCGAAGAAAGAGGGCGACTATGTCAAGAAGGGAGATGAGGTTGATGATTGATATGTTGAGCCTTTATTTATTGGTATTATTTTCATAGTTATTGTTGCATTAAAAAAATATTATCTTCGCTTCTAATTGGCATTTCATTTTATTGTACAGTTTGGATATTTCTCTTTTGGTGGAAGCACAGTTATTTGTGTTTTTGAGAAGGTAAAATATGTATGGCTTTTAAATCTACAGTATTTGTTCTTTTGGTGGACACTCAGTTTTTCATTTCTAGACTATCATGAGTACACACATGGAGCAAGAAAAATGTGTGCTGAAGTTTTGCTTGTTCACATATATAAACTTGATGTCTTTTTCTAATTTATCAAAATTTGAAAAATTAAGAGTTGTTGCATTTATGGAGTATTGTTACTAGTTTACAGAAATCATGTTAGTTTTCTATTTTATTTGCTCACAGGATGAATCTTTTCTGCCAAATTAGAGAATTTGTTACAAGGCCAGATACATAGCTTAGCTCATGCGAATGTTATTATTGGCTTTCATTTTATTCAAATATTGAAATCTTCTCAAGTGTGTTTCCCCAGCATGAAGTTTTGTCTCTAAGACGCCAATATTAATGTGTTACTCCAAACTAAACCTCCAACAAGAGAAATAACTAATTGATGCCTTGATAAAATATAACTAGGTAGTCAGGATAACGCAGCATGGCTGTTGTATCTCTAAAGTAAATGCAGCATGGTCATTATTGATTTACTAGAATCAATTTTTTGGATCACCATGATGAACACACATGAAATGATGGCTAGTCTTGAGCAGTATATATAGGAACGGCCATGAGTTGAGTTTGCGACAACGTAGGAGACCTTTCTAGACCCACCTGGATCTTGTAGGTAGAAGCTGTGCATCTTGATCCAAGAAAGCGGTTAACTGGAACTAACTGCATTTGTAAATAAACAGAGCAGTAAATTCTCAAAGGTTTTCGAATGTTGAAAGAGGGGGAGAGTGAAGGAAAATGAAGATTTATGGCTGTTCACGGAGGGTAGCTAGATACCTTTTAGGTGTAGGAACTAACTTGAGTAGAAGCTAAATGCTTAGGTACTCCTATGCCTTGGTTCTTGTGCTTAAGGGGTGGGTCAGGGTTGTGCTAGGTCTTAGGGCCAGCCAACTTTAGATGGTAAGACTATCAACTAGGGAAATAGTGGTCTAGCTGAAAGTTCTGCATCAAGGATCTTCTGGAATTAGCATTATGATGGTGAGAACTTATTGCTTGTGCTTATTTTGCAACATGATGTGGCACAATACGATTGGATTTCTCAAAAGTTGAATTTGTCTTATTTCCAATTATGTTGTGCCACATTACGTTGTAAAAATTGTAAAATTTGTTTATAAGCCTAGCATTTCTCTTCTAAGAAATATACAGTTTTTACACAAAACTTTGGTGTATTTTGCTTGTTGAAATTGAGCTGTATATGCAGAAGTTTTGCAAGTGTGATAGGTGTGTTTGGATCATGGTTAAATTTAGTAGTGCTATGTGTGATATCAGCACTCTATATATAACTATCAAGCTTAATTTGTGTGGCTTTCTGCAGGATGCAATTGAGATAGATGAGGACCTCCTATCAAATAGCACCAGATCACTGGAGACATTGGTTCAAGTTGGAATGAAGTTGGGAGTCTCCACAAGAAAACTATCAGAAACTAAGTTGCCGAATTTGGAAAGCTGTATCTTGGGTGATTGAGATTGTCCATTCTTCTTTGTGCGAGCAGAGAGGTGGTTTGTGTATATTGTAATTTAGACTGACATCAAGCCAGAATCTTCTCAGTAATTAATGACATACTTTTTTCTAAGGACTTATTTTTTCTTTTCTTTTCTTTTTTTACATCAAAGGGATGAATTGCCAAAAGTTTGGTAAGCACCTCAACATGGATACTATAGGAGACGAAAACTGCGACTCTCAGGGTATGGTGGCACGGCACAACTGCCAGGGAGCTGACTTTTTTAAAAATAAAAAAATAAAAAAGAAACACATTATTCGACTTAATAAGGGTGGACGCAGAGCAGTCTCCTTCTAATCTGGTCGAGACTAACTCCTTTGCTACTCAACCAATGGGATATCTGTAGGAGCACTAGCAATAAACATCTTATAGCTTGTTCTCTTTTTTATATATTAGAAATTTTTTAAAAAAACCACAAAAACACACTTGCAACAGACACCCCACTGCTTCCCTAAACCATTGGGTAGCTATGGCTTATTATAATTCTAAAAAAAACGGTGTGTTATCTTTCCTCACATGATAAAGTAAAGAATATTGATAGGAAAAGATAAGGAAATTTATTTATAGAGTGTATTTGGATAAGTAAAACGTAGTTTAGTTCTTCAAATTTAAAATAAAAAAAATAAAAAATCGTTTGATATTTGTTACTAGTACTTGAAGATCCTATTATCGGTGTGGTGGGATTGACTGGGTGGTAGAGTCCTGGAAACACCGCTTTCTTCCATATTTTGGACCTTAGCTCCGTGGAACAATATACTACTGCTGAGTTATCATTTGCTTTCAATATTCATAGAGTTATCATTTGCTTTCAATTTGCCTTCGACCTCCAAGCTCCTATAGAGGGAATGTTTGGCAAATCCTTATCTTTGTTATTGTCACTGATGTGGATTGATGGAAAGTGAAAAAAATTTGTTTTGTAATATTTTTTTTATTTCAACAGTTAAAAAAAAAAGTAAATTATGTAATATAAAAAGTGAATGATATGATATTTTGATAATTTTATTTTTTATTTTTAAATGAAGCATAAACAGTATCAAGGGATGCCAAAGGGGTTGTGAAACGGTGACATTAGGGTAATTTTTTTAATGTTATATTTTTGTCTCTTTCCTCATTTCGGTACCAAGGCCTTTTGGTGAATAAGTCAAAGTCAACAAACATTATCCAAGTGCTTACAGAAGAGCAGTTAGTTCACTTGTATAATAACATAGAAGTTGTAGTGCAAAACAGCCCAAAGATTATGTTGGGCGTTGCTTTGTATTTATGGTTTACAGAGAATAACACATAAAAGGAAACTGTACAGTGAAAAGGAAGGAGATGATTCCTATACAATCAATATTTAAACTAAAATATACATAAGGAAGATTTGAATTATGAAAGGCAAGGAGCCGTTGCTCTGTTAACATGATCCTCGCGCAGAGCTGTCAATTACATGCACAGCTGGTGTATCTTCTAGCTGGAATATCTATGGCTGAAATTGTGGTGATTGATATCATAATATAATCTGCCCAATAAATCTCATTTAAGACATACTGTCAATTTGTCTCATTACGCTCCCGCAATCTTAACGTCGGAGAGTACACGTTAAGATTGGACTTGAGTTGATGGAACCGATGAGAAACCAATGGTTTGGTCAAGGCATCTGCAAGTTGATCCTTGATAAAAATTTCACCACAAGAGTCTTGGATGCCACATGATCACGCACAAAAATGGTAGTCAATTTCAATGTGCTTAGTACACGCATGATGAGCAGGATTAGAAGTGAGATAAGTGGCTCCAATGTTATCACAAAACAGAATAGGCGTTTGTGGGAGAAAGACACCAAGATCCCGAAATAAGGCTTGAATCCAAAGGAGTTTAGCTGCTGCACTAGCAACAGCCTTGTACTCAGCTTCAGTGGAGGATCTTGAAACCGTAGGTTGCTTTTTAGAACTCCATGACAAAAATATTTGAACCCAAAAAAACACAATAACCAGATGTAGATTTACGGTCATCAAGACACCCAGCCCAATCCGCATCAGAGTAAGCAAATAATTGAGTGGATGAACACTTCTGGATTAACAACCCGTGATCAATAGTAAATTTCAAATAACACAAGATCCTCTTAACAGCAGACCAATGAATATCACGTGGGTCATGCATAAATTGAGAGACTTTACTCACAGCAAAAGCAATGTCTGGACGTGTGAGAGAAAGATATTGTAAAGCACCCACAGTGCTACGGTAAAGAGTAATATCACCAAATGACGAGCCAAAAAACTTACTGAGGGATGAGTTGGCTGCCATAAGGGAAGAGATGGGCTTGGCAGTGGACATCTTCGTGCGTGTCAATATATCAGAGATGTATCTGGATTGTGACAAATGAAGACCATTAGTAACACGTGTAACAGAAACACCAAGAAAATAATGGAGGTCACCCAAATCCTTCACTGGAAAGTCACATGATAGAGTGTGAATAAGATGCACTCGTATGTGACCTAGTGAGAATAATGTCATCCATGTACACCAATGCGAAGATAGTGACAGAAGCAGATTTGTAGATAAACAGAGAGTTATCAGATTTTGATCCGTAGGACCCCAACTCCAACAGGCGAGAACTGAATCTGTGATACCAAGCACACGAAGTTTGTTAACTTTGTTTTAAACCATACAATGCTTTCTTGAGAAGACACATTGCATCAGGATACATGGGATGAACAAAACCAGGGGGTTGAGACATGTAGATGGTCTCTTGCAAGTGGCCATGAAGAAAGGCATTACTTACATCTACTTGCTTGATATCCCATCCTACAGAAACAGCTAAAGAAAGCACTATACAAATAGTAATGGGCTTCACAACAGGACTATATGTCTCAAAAAAAATCAACGCCTTCACGTTGATGGAAGCCTTTAGCAACAATGCGCGCCTTATAGCACTCAATACTGCCCTCCGCCTTGCGTTTAATGCGGAAAACCCACTTAGCACCAACAACATTCATGGATGAAGTTTTAGGAACAAAGGTCCACGTCCCTGTCTTGATAAGGGCATCGAATTCTTCATCCATGGCAGCCCTCCACTTAATGTCCTTAGCAACTTGAATATAGGATGTGGGCTCAATTTCATTACAAACTAAAGAGGCAATGTAGGCATGAGGTAAAGGGTATCTCAGAGACCCATCAATGTAACGTTTGGGTTGATGGATGTTATTTTGAGCTCTAGTGACCATCAGATGGATACGAAGTGGGGGTTCAACAGGGGGAGAAGATGCAGGGGATGGAGGATGGGGAAACAGAGGAGCAGGAGAAGAATAAGTGGTTCTTAAATGGTCACGGGCTGGTGGGTTGATGGTATTATTAGGAGACACAAGAGGTGGAGGTGATGACATCGAGGGATGAGGTGGAGACAAATTGGGAGACAAAGGGGGGGGACAATGAGGACTCCAAGTGAGGTGATGTCATCAAAGGAGGAGATGAAGACAAAGTGGGGAGTTGAGTGGATAAAGATGAGTGTGGGGAGACATGTTGCACACGTAAGTTTGTGGGTAAAAGAGTAGAAGTGGGACTCATGGAGGGAATGGGCATGGAGGAAACTTGAAAAGGGAACATTGTTTTATTAAAGGTGACGTGTCGGCAACATAGATCCGGCCAGTGGGTATATGGAGGCATTTATAGCCAACATGAGGTTTGCTATAGCCCAAGAAAACACAAGACAGGGAACAAAAAGACTATTTGTGAGAATTATAAGGCCTAAGATATGCCCAACACTCACACCCAAAGAGTTTAAGTAGATTAAAATCTGGAGATTTGTGGAAGAGTAATTCAAAAGGGGACTTGACACTATTGATAGAGGAGGACAATCGATTAATTAGGTAGCATGCCGTATCTAACGCATCATCCCAAAATTTTAATGGGACATGAGAATGGACTAGAAGAGCTAAGCCAGTATCTACAATATGGCGAAGTTTTCGCTCCACACTCCCATTTTGATGATGAGTATGTGGGCATGTTTGACGATAAGATATACCAAGGGATATAAGGAATTTTTGAACAAGAATAAATTCACCTCCTCCATCGGTTTGCACAAACTTGATAGACCGACCAAAAACATTTTCCACTAATTTCTGAAAATTGCAAAAAACAATAAATAACATCATATTTGCATGTGAGGGGAAAAACCCAAGAATAACGAGAGAAACCATCCACAATGCAAAGGAAGGCAAATGAGATAGCCATGGATAGAGGCCTTCCTTACTCGGGCCTTGGAGGAGCAATCTCTGAGACTTGAGATCCTTAACAAAAAAACAAGTAGGGTGAAATTCAATAAACACTTGATTGTCACGAGTGAATTTACTAACGGAAATCAGGTTCTTCTAAATTTTGGGAACATGAAGCAAAGATTTTAAGGAAAAAATGTGATTATGAGATGGAAGAGAAGCAAGACCAGTGTGTGAGATTTGCAAACCTTGCCCATTACCAACTTTGATTTGGTCATTGCCCATATACTCTTCTGCGCAGACGTTGAGATTGGAGAGATCATTGGTCAAGCGGTGGGTGGAGCCCGTATCATGGTACCATGAGGAGTTAGAGGCCGCATGAGGGGCAGCAAAATAAGCAGCAGGTCCATGAGAATCACCTTGGAAAGAATGGTCAAAGCGATTATAACACTTGAGAGCCAAATGACCAATCCTGCCACAGATTTGGCACACCGGTCGATTGCTGGAAGTAGAATGAGAGAAATAACCACTTTGAGAGGAGTGTCCTCTCCCATGACGCACATGAGATGAGCCACAAGAATGTGGGGAGCCATGGGAATTGTTTTTGAAGGAAGAGGAGTGGCGCTGTGCCACATTTATACTGGAGGAAGACAAATCTGGAACAGTGTGATGCAGTTCAATTCGCTGCTCATGGGTCAAAAGGTGACCATACAATTCTTCCATAGAAATAGGAGCAATACGAGTTGTGATTGAGGTGACCAAGGGGTCATAATCTGTGCTCAAGCCAGCCAAAATGTAAGAGACAACTTCAGACTCCTTTAAGGGCTCATTTATAGCAGCTAACATATGAGCCAAGGTTTGGGCTTTTTGAAAGTAGTTAGTAATAGATGAGGCACCCTTCTTGAGGGTAGCAAGTTGATATCGAGTTTGCATAACACGAGCTTTAGACTCAGATGCTAACATTTTCTCCAACATAGTCCAAACATCATGTGATGTTTTCAGCCCAACAACATGGGCAAGGACAACTTCAGACAGAGTGGAGACAACAACACTTAAAATAAGTTTGTCTTGTTAAACCCAAAGATTGTATTTGGGATTAGGAACCACAGTGGTTGACGAAATATCACTAGAAGGCTGAATAGACTTTGGTGG
Organism: Corylus avellana; assembly: GCF_965113065.1. Lineage (NCBI taxonomy): Eukaryota > Viridiplantae > Streptophyta > Magnoliopsida > Fagales > Betulaceae > Corylus > Corylus avellana. The sequence continues at coordinate 14,063,185 of NC_142493.1, forward strand.
ACAGGGAATAGAGCCATCCATATAACTGAAAAGATCCTGGGCTTCAAGATAAGAAGCCATCAGGTAACACCAAAACAAAAAATTATCTCGGGTCAATTTTAGGGTGATATGGTGAGTGAGGTTGGCAAGTGGGATGAGACTAGAATCAGTAGTTGAAGAAGCCATGGAGAAAAAAAAAAAACCTAACGTGAGTTGTAATAGGTTCTAATACCATATAATAACATAGAAATTGTAGTGCAAAACAGCTCAAATATTATGTTGGGCATAGCTTTGTATTCATAGTTGTTTACAGAGAAAAACACATAAAAGGAAACTATACAGTGAAAAGGAAGGAGATGATTCCTATACAATCAATATTTAAACTAAAATATACATAACGAAGATTTGAATTATGAAAGGCAAGGAGCCGTTGCTCTGTTAACATGATCCTCACACAGAGCTGTCAATTTCATGCACAGCTGGTGTATCTTCTACCTGGAATATCTTTGGCTAGAATTGTGGTGATTGATATCGTAATATAATCTGCCCAATAAATCTCATTTAAGACATACTGTCAATTTTTCTTATTAACTTGTACATGGCATTAGGTTTAGCCCTTTGGGAAATCTAACATTCCTCTAGCATCCATGTTCCTAGGGATGTGATGTTTAGTCTGTTTAGCAATATGGATGAAATGAGATTAAACTTACGTTTGGGAATGATTAAGAATATGGTATCAGATTCTTATATGAAATTCTCACGCTTAGTTTACTCCTATATATGCATCCTGTAAGAATTATTTATACTTTTTAAAAACATCTTTATGTTTATCTCTTCCAGTGTAAAGCTTGTTTGATACAAAAGCATAAAAAAGAAAAAAAGAAAGAAAAAAGAAAAGAGAAATGTTTGGTTTTCATTTTTTATCCATCTATTGTCCATCTTCATACAAGAGATGAACAAATCAACCATTGGATCCATGGAATTGGGGTTTTTTTTTTTTTCTGAAAAAATAAAAATAAAAATGTATTCATTTTTGTTTTCTGTGGAATAAAATAGTTATTCACTTTGATATATGCATGTTTTAATAAAGAAGAGTGCTAGACGTACTCCTAAGTATTTATTCTTAAGTGTTTGCTCTCTAACGTGGAAGTAAAAATTACCATTAAATGAAATAAGTGAAAGTACATGTAGTATTCAATTGTGATTTTTACTACTATATTAGGTAGTTAGTGTTGGGATCTATAAGCAAAAATTAACTCCGAAGAGTATTGTTTGTGCAGTGGAAAATAAGCAAGTCCTAGAGTCTTTTAATTTCAAGAGAAACATGGTTAGATTAAAATACAAGCACAGGATCGTGTAACTTACATAATTATTTGGCCTCTCTTAGGCATGGGGGCGTAGGATGGTATAACTCTAGATAAAAATCTTCATCTATCCCGAACAAAGATTCGAAGATAATATCTTGTTCTTCATGTCCTTCGCGTTTTTCGTTCTTTAAGATCTTCATGTTCTTAAAGTTCATCGAGAACTAGAAGGTCTAGAGGAATTGATTCCTTCATTAGATTTTCTTTTTGATAACTAAACATGACTGTGAGTATGGTCTCACATAGTTTTCAAAAAAACTAGAGAAAAACTTAGAAGCAAAACCCAGTGAGAAAATTTCTCTCTTGGCCGCGTAATACTTAGTGAGGAGTGGAGTTGTTTTTGCTTCTCAATGACACCTTTATTTATAGATTTGGGGATCCTTGGATAAGTAGGAAAGAATAGCATTATATGACTATGAGTGGGACTAGGATCACTAATCCTAGTCCCCTCTAGTGGCCAGCCAAGGGGAGAATAATTAGTCCCTTTGCCACTGGAAGCACACAACCATGGAGAGAAAATACCCAGGTCTAGGGTTTTATCTCTAAACCAATTCTTTTGGTCCATGTGCTTGGGCTTCAGTTTTATCCCTTAAGCCCAATGCTCTTTTATCTTTGCTTAAGCCTTTAGGATTAAATTCTTTGAGCCCAAAGCTCATACCTAAGCCTACAAGAATTAAATACCTGAACCCAAAACTCTATTTAATTCCTAAGCCCAATTATCTCCAAATAATAATCCACATATCTCTTGGCCCATGTTTTATTTTAAAATAAAACAACCCAAATAAATAAATACATAACTGAGGCAAAAAATAAAAAATAAAAAATTCAATTTAAATAAGCTCAAAGAGGGACCTAAAAAAAAAAAAAAAAAAACACTATTAGCTCCAATAGAATTGTGACCCTGTCTACCCTGACATGTCACGCTACACTATTAATTAAAATTAATTCCACTAAATAATTGTGACTGTACTCTAATAAGTATTTTGATTAAATTAATTAATTAACATGACTTCTTATTCATTATAACATATTACATATTTCTCTTCCATAGAATTATTCCGTTGCTGAACCAAAGTCCATGCTACTTTGTTCACTAGCTCTTTTCCTTGAGTAACTGATTTAATTACATGATTATGCTTTTGCACCCTATGAGAATAAATCACACCTTGTACATATATAACTTTCAGTAAATCCCACTGAGACACTTAGACCCAAGATTCAGAATAATCATTCCCATTAAATCTAAAACAATAGGAATATTCCTTATCACTTTGTTTATTAATGAAGGATTTGGATTCCTTATTAAAGAGAGTGTTCCCACAATGCTACATGCGATCACCCAATACATGAGGATGTTGACCTATAAAGAAATCTCACCCATAGATACACCAAAGTGACCTATACTTGACATTTGAGTTTACAAACTTCTTAGGCTTTAGAGTAACTGTCATAAGTTGTCATGCATGTACATCATTCTTTATGTTAGTGTTATAAAAGAATGATGACTCACATGGTCCATTCGGTGGATGTCACTACCTTGCTCCTACACCAACATATCAACCTAAAGCCTACTTGCTTCTCTTGTTGAAGACAAATCGTTGAGGTTATATGTTATAACCTAGATGGAGTTCTGAGTTTCATTTACGACTATGAACAATAATTTTTTATAAATTGCAAGGACTTTTGACCATGATCTTCTGTGTGATAATTCATTTATTCATACAATGGTTAAATACAATGCAACTTAGGGATCTCACATGCATATAATTGGAAATACATAATCACACATATATAAATGTATATGCTCATTCTTTAATAATGAAACCACATCGTCCAATCAATTGGAGTTTTGGATACCAATTCCAATAGTGAGCACTTGAGTGTGAACACTTAGAAATATGTGTATCATTTCTCTTTAATAAAACTTGTTCATATATATTTTTTAGAATAAAATAGTTCATCACTTTATATATAGATTTTAATTTATTTTCTTTATTTTTCATCTATAACCAAATTAAACCAACTCTTTTTATTTTTTGTGTAATAAAATGATTCCTCATTTTTACATATAGATTTTTAAAATGTTCACAATTGATTTTTTTTTTTTTTAAAAAAAAAGGTAGTTTTGAAAAAATAACTAACAAAATTCCAGTCTACCTTTTCATGTTATAACCATAACATTATCCAATAGAAACCAAAATAGTAGCGTCAAAAAGTTAAAAAGCTATTATAAGTTTTGACAAATCGAGAATGTGTAGCGCTCATAAGGTCTTTATAGCGCCTTATTGATGATAACAATAATATGCATTTTTGTTCTTTAAAAGAAGGGAAAAAAAAAAAAAAAAAAAAAAACCCTTTCTCTACGCCAAGGGAATGTGACTTTTCACCGCTTTAAAAGGAATTTATATTCCCAGGCAAAGGTAGTTAGGGGAGAATCTAGATTCCCATGAATATCCTATTGGGATCAGGGGATCATGCGTAAAGCATGAAATTCAAATCTTTTTACTTTACGTAGTGGAAATAAAAATAATCCCCAAGACCTTAAGCCTTCAAGAGAAACATAGCAAGGTTTAAACAAACATATTAAATTAACGTTACTTACATGCAACTTTGACTCCTCTTAGGCATTGGGGTGTAGGGCTGTGCATCTATTCTTTAAAAGGTGTGGGGCTGAGCAATCCAAGTTTAAGCATGTCAACGAACTCGTAGTAGGAATCGATGCTCATCCCATCTTGTTTTTTACCTTCTTGGTGTTCTTCGTGAACTTGATAAACTTCTTGATGTTCTTAATGATGTTCTTGAAGAACATCTTGGTATTCGTGACAAGACACGATCACATTGCAATCGCGCACACTTCCAGAGAGGTCCAGACGTAAAGAGTGATTGAGCGCACCTCCAGAGAGGTCTAGACGCAGAAGACATACGATCGATTGCAGCGATGCGATCAAGCGCACACGGGCTGCTATCCAGCTCACCCGTGCACTGGAGAATTCCAGAAGCTGCGGCCAGACTCCATTTGCTTTCCATATTAGGGTTTTTCTAGTCCTAGTTGCAGTAGGACTAAACCCTACAAGTTTACTAGGGTTTTTAGAGTATTTATAAGCCTATAAATAGACCTCTAAACCTTGAGAATAATCATCCTTGAAGAGAAACAACTTTAGGGACAGGAATTGGAGGCTACTTCTAGGAACGGTTTTCAGTTCTTTCTTTCCCTTTTCTTTTTAGTTTTATTTTAATTATGTGTAACTAATTCTTAAGGAGGGCCTAGATTGAAGCCCTAATTATGTTTATTTAATATTTCAATATTGGCGCCTTTGTGATAGTCATATTGTGTTGCTTAACTTGATTAATTCATATTTTCTTAAATTCCTCATATGTATGTGATTGGCCATTATATGCATGTGGTATGGATTAGTTAATTAAATTGATTTGGATGATCGAGTCCTGGGTTTAACAAGAATAACAAAAGAAATCCACACCGGGTTCTTAGGTTAATCAATATGGGGAACCCTAGGCCTCATATGTTTGTCGCTTTCCATAGATTTATGATTTCTTAAAGAACAACTTAATAGACACCCATGCTAAATCCTTTAAGAAAGAAAATAATTAGAATAGACACCCATGGCTAATTCATTGCTTAGGAAAATCAATAGCTTAAGGAGTAGACACCCATACCCTTAGGTTGGCAAACATTAAGTATTCATAATATGATTGGATCATTGGCATATTGTTATATTATCTAAGTATGATTAGTGGTGGATATCAAAGCCCTACCTTTAGCTTGTCATTTATCTTTATATCTTTTTATTTCTTTTTTCCAATATCAATTTAGTGACAATTTGATATTTTTATCAATTCTAAAACAAAATCAACAATCCTTGTGGGATCGATTTCGTGCTTGCTGCACTATACTATCGTTTGATCTTGTGCATTTGCAAATAAAACGTACTAAATATTATCTATTAATTTAGATAGTATTTGACGCAACAAGTTTTTGGCGCCGTTGCCGGGGATTGTTTGATTTTGTTTGGAATTATTTTCCTTAGTTTATTTTTGTTTTAATTTTTTCTCTTTTTCTAAGTTTTTCCGTAGTTACGGTTCTGCCTCCAGAGGTGCGATCGAGCGCCCATCCAGGGCGATCGAGTGCACCAGTGCGATTGAATGCACCTCACGGTGCGATCGATCGCACATCCGAACAGCAGTGCAGTTACTGCACTAATTATAGATCAGATTTTTTTCCTTTCTTTTATTTCATGCAGGGTCAGTTCAGTCTGCATCTTCGTAAGTTTTATTTTTAATTTTGTTTTTATTTTCCCCTTTAATTTTAACTTTTTGTTATTTTATTTTTAATTTTACACATGTGGGGAGGCATTCCAACACCCCATAGACCATGTTCATTATGCCATGACCCTTATCACCATGTTAGAGAATGTCTTGCAATGAGACAAATTTCTAACAAAATTAATGGGCATAAGAACACATCGTTCTCTAGACGGGGGAACGACAACTATCTTCATTCTTGCAACCTAACCTCGAGCCAACAGTAAAATTTCCCATGGCAAGTTTAAGCTCCTAGAAATCATGCTCCACAATTTAATGAATTGCATCATCAATCATATCCGCAGTTCTGTGATTAGATGGCTGCAATGCAGAAGACATTAAATATGATTGTAAACTCCATGACTACTCATAACATCTCTCCCATTCAGCCAGCCACCCAACTCCAGGTATGTGCCATATGTTCTCATTCTAATCATTCTACTGAAACTTGTCATTTGTATTCATCTGCAAATCAGGAGCAAGAGTCAAAGCTGGATAACCTGGCGAGTATGCTATGCACCCTAGTAACCTCGCAACAGTAATTTATGACTGATCAAAAACAAATCAATACAAGGACTAATCAAGCTATTCAAAGACTGGAAGTACAAATGGGACAATTGGCCAGGGAGTTGAGTGCATCTCCCATCAATTGACCTCAACAATACCAAGAAGAAGAGTGTCAAAGTCAGTTGATGGAAAAACCCAATAGACAATACATGGAGGAAGAGTGCACCGACTATCATGTGCAAGTTATTACATTGAGGAGTGAAGAGGTGGTTGAAAATTCAGTGGAAGAGGGGAAGGAGGAGCAAATAGAAGTTCCACAAGAGACACATCAGGAAAAAGAAGAGAGCACTAAGATTTTTTCAACACTTGCTCTTATTCCTAAAATACCAAGAGGCCAAGAGAGAAGTCTGTTAGAGCTACCGCATGAGCAAATTGAGGACATCAAGATAGAGAAGCTCCTTGAGTTTTCTTTCTACTATATTCCAGTTCATGATTCCCCACCGAATGCGAAACTGTTTGCTAAAACTCAAAGTGGTCCTCCCCGATCTATAGATATTCGGAAGCATCTTGCAATAGGAAGAATTCATTCCCTTTGGTGCAAGAGAAGAAAAGACTGGTGCTTTAAGTTTAAAGTGCAATAGTCTGGCTAAAGACGTTAAACTTAGCACTCATAGGAGGCACCCTACAACATATCATTTTTATTTTGTTTGTTGTTTTATTTTTATTTTGTTTTGTTTTTGTTTTCCGTTGTTACTTTAGTGTTTTGCAGGGACAAGTGTGCTTCAACTTAAGTTTGGGGGTGTGCTATAAGCCATGCTATTCCAGACAACTTCGTCCATATCCCAGGTAAATTCTTTCCATGTTATATATACATTGGGGACAATGTATAATTTAAGTTTGAGGATATGGGAGACACTTTACACATACTTTGTCCCAGTTTTATTTTATTTTTATTTTTGTTATTTGTGAAAATATATATATATATATATATATAATCATGTTTGTCTTAAAATTTTGGTTGATCTTAAAAATTGTGATTTGATTTCATTGGTGAGCTTAAAATTTTGAACACATGATTTGATAATTGAGTTTTTTAGTTTGGTTACTTGCTTGAAATAGTTGAGAATTCACTTGTTTGATCTGATCTTACACAAGCACATTAGCACATAATTTGTGGGTGTTGTGCAAAAATCTACCTAAATTAATAGGTAAATAATTGTACGTTTTACCTGCAAGTGCACAAGGTCAACATGATAGTATAGGGTGCAAGTACAGGATCATTCTCACGAGGATTGGTAAATTATGTTTAGAAGTAAATTTCTATTTAATTAAAAGATAAAATTCAATTGTCACTATTGAATTCAATAGAATAAAAGATAAATAAAAACTAAAAAGATTAGAGTTTTGATATCCACCACTAATTATGTTAAACTAGTATATTAATATGCCAATGCTTTGATCAAGTTATGCATATTTAATGTTTGCCAACCTAAGGGTTAAACCCTAACTCCTTAAGCTATTGATTTCCCTAAGCAACAAATTAGGTACTTGGTCTATGCTCTAACTCTTTTCTTTCCTAAAGGATTTAGCATGATCTATACTAAATTGTTCTTTAGAAAAGCATATGTTCTATGAAAATCGACAAACACAAAAGGCCTAGGGCATGGATACATACTCCTGGTTCCCTATGTTGATTAACGCAAGAATCCAATGTGGATATCTCTTGTTACTTATGTTAAACCCAGGGCTCGGTCATCCAAATTGATCTAACTAACAAGTCCATACCACATGCACATGTTGATCAGGCATACACATATGAGGAATTCATGTAAACAGGTATTAATCAAGTTAAATAGCACAACATGATCATCACAAGGCACCAATATTGAAATATTAATTTAACATAACTATGGCTTCAATCTTGTCCTAAATAAAGTATAAACTACATAATAAAGATAAAAAGGGTGGAAGAGAAAAAAACCCAAACTCCTCTTGATTTAGCCTTCAGTTCCTTTCTAAAGCTTGTACCTCTTTTCTCCACACTTATTCCTAGAACCTAAGGGGTTTATTTATAGGCTTTATAAGTCCTTGTTATACAAGTAAACCTAGAAAATTCGGAGTTTTAAGTCCAAGTTCAATTAGGATAAAGAAAATCAAAGTCCAAATCGGAGTAGGATTGCCCAAAATTGTGGTCTTAATTTGCGGCGCGATTTTGACCTTGCGTCACTCCGAATTGGGAAAATGCTATTTCACAATAATTTGTAGCCCTTTGAGTTAGCTTTCCAATGCCACTTGAATCACCTCAATCGTATATCTGACCTGAAAGTTATGATCTAAATATCGAGACATATTCAGAATCCAATTTTTCATCCAATCCGATTTGACTTCAATGTGAGAAATTCCGAATTGATCATTTCCTCTATTTGATTAAACTTAACCATGATTGGCTAAGCTCAACCATATCTTCTAGGTTTTCCCAATTTGCCCTTTAACCTTGTAATTTGTCCAAAAATGCTTCTTTTCTTCCAAAAGCCTGTAAAAACATCAAAAACACAAAAAAGAAGTAAAATGGCCTAATTAACTACAACCAAAGGATTAAAACATGTAAGATAAAGGCTGAAAATATGAATATTTTAGCATTTATCAATGGGGTATGACATGAAGTCTGATGTATATGTTTCTATGTCTTGGGTGAAACTGGATGATTTATTAGATGAATACTTTGTCATATATATATGATAAAAGAAATAAAAAATATGATCATTAATAAGCTTTTCACTAAGTAACTAGACCTCTTGCCTCAAAGCAATGAGTGTTCATGTCAAAAGGTGATGAATTTTGAGTAGGTTAATGTCACGGTTAGTTTGGTTTTTTAGCCTTTCTGACTCGAGTTAGTAAGTCTTAGGGGTGTCTCTACACCTAATGCCCTAAAACCATTTGGTTTGGGAGTCATTGACTTAACACTCGTTACATGGGTCAATTAGAAAGCTTAAGGGAATCAAGCATTGCACAACTTGACCAAAATATATATATATATATATATATATATATATATATATATATATATATATATATATATATATGCCATTATTGTTCATTCTAATAGGGATTTCAATGAACTTTGAGATATTGAGACATTGCACATTGGAAATAATTGGAAGCTTCATATTTATGTGCTAGTTCACTTTACACTATTTCAAACTTATGATGCCTTAGCATGTCTTTTGTAAGTGATTAAATTTTAAAATTCCAATTCATTGTGAAGATGGAGTTTATTCTTTTAAGCTTGCTAATGAATGAAAATCATGATTTTGAGTGATACTTAAATTTTTGGATAACATGAACTTGTGAATAATGTTTGTGGGTAACATTTCTAGAAAACCCCAACGAGACTTCACTCGTCCTCTAGGGAATTCCTAGGGGTTTAAAAGGTTTGTTGCATATGCTAAATGCAATCGTACATCCCACGAAAGATGGATTTATCTTTTTAATTTCTATTTTTCCATTTTGTTTTCAGTTTCGTTTTGCTAAGTGACTAGCAATATGTAAGTTTGGGGGTGTGTTAAGTGCTAGAATATTCATATTTTAGCCCTTAAACTTATATGTGTTAATTCCTTAGCGTTGTTAGTTTGTGCGATTTTACTTTCTTTTTATTGTTTCTTAGTTTTATAGGTTTTTGGAAGAAAAGAAAGCATTCCTGGAAGTATCAGACTTAAAGGATAAAATTGAGGAAAAGCTAGAAGACTTGAAGAAAGCAAAAGCATTCTGGTAGTGCGATCGATTGCAGGTCCCCTGCAATTGAGTGCACTTCTAGAGAGCTCCAGACGTAAAGAGCGAGACGTGCGCTCATGCGCACAAGAGAAGACTCGATTGCATTGCGATCGAGCACAGAAGACATATGATCGATCGTAGCGATGTGATCTAGTGCACATGGGCTGCAATCAAGGGCACCTGTGCGCTAGAGAATTTTAGAAGTTGCGGCTAGACTCCCTTTGCTTTCCATATTAGGGTTTTTCTACTCCTAGTTGCACTAGGACTAAACCCTACAAGTTTACTAGGGTTTCTATGTTTCTAGAGTATTCCTAAGCCTATAAATAGACCTCTAAAACTTGAGAATAATCATCCTTGAATAGACACAACTTAGGAGAGAGGAATTGGAGGCTACTTCTAGGAGCGATTTTCGGTTCCTTCTTTTCCTTTTCTTTTTTGTTTTATTTTAATTATGTGTAACTAACTCTTAAGGAGGGATAAATTGAAGCCCTAATTATGTTTATTTAATATTTCAATATTGGCGCCTTTGTGATAATCATATTGTATTGCTTAACTTGATTAATTCATGTTTTCTTGAATTCTTCATATGTATGTGATTAGTCATTATATACATGTGGTATGGATTAGTTAATTAAATTAATTTGGATGATTGAGTCCTGGGTTTAATAAGAGTAACAAAAGAAATCCACACCGGGTTCTTGGGTTAATCAACATGGGGAACCAGGAGTAGACACTCATGCCCTAGGCCTCATGTGTTTGTCGATTTTCATAAATTTATGCTTCCTTAAAGAATAACTTAGTAGACACCCATGCTAAATCCTTTAAGAAAGAAAAGACTTAGAGTAGACACCCATGGCTAATCGTTACTTAGGAAAATCAATAGCTTAAGGAGTAGACACTCATACTCTTAGGTTGGCAAACATTAAGTATTCATAATATGATTGGATCATTGGCATATTGTTATATTATCTAAGTATGATTAGTGGTGGATATCAAAACCCTACCTTTAGCTTGTCATTTATCTTTATATCTTTTTATTTCTTTTTTATAATATCAATTTAGTGCAATTTGATATTTTTATCAATTCTAAAACAAAATCAACAATCCTCGTAGGATCGATCTCTTACTTGCTGCACTATACTATTGTTTGATCTTGTGCACTTGCAAGTAAAACCTACTAAATATTATCTATTAATTTAGGTAATATTTGTTACAATATTGAGGACCTTTAGACTTAGTAAGAACAACAAACTTCACAGCTTATCTCCATCCTAACCATCTTCACGGAGTGCATTTCCTCATCAATCCTTCGGTAGACTTCTTTCTTCAAGTACCCACGGTAATAATCTTTGTGTAGATAAACATACAGGAAACACACCAAGCAAGAGAAAAGGACAGCCAAAAGCTTTATCGTGTCCTGTCTTGAACAAACAACTCCCGAGACACAACGCTCATAGAGAACTATTGAGACTTCAGTGAACAGTGCATATTGAAAATATTTTTCAAAAGTCTGCAATGAACAATGATAGAAAAATCCTTTTATAGGAGAAGCATTTTACTCTTCACATCCTAACAGGATACATTTATTGTTATGACAGGAAGAACAAATTCATAGATCTAAGAATTTCACGTCCTAACAAGAAAGTAGTTCTGTTATGACGGGAAGAACAAATGTCACATCTTCGTCACATGTCCCGTCTTAACGCACCATTTGACAATAAAACAGGGATCCCAACATTGGTTCCGTTACATGTCCCGTCCTAATGAGGTTCCTAATGTGGAAACAGTAGTTTCAACCTCAATCCTGTTACATCCCCGTCCCAATGCAACTTCGAACAAGGAAATAGTAACTCCCTGTTGATGTCTTGTCCTGACACAACTTCTAACGAAAAAACAGTAACTCGCCGTTACATGTCTCCTCCCAACGGCACACTTGACGAGAAAACAGTAACTCCCCATTACATGTCTCGTCATGACAGTACTCCAAATGAGAAAATAATAGGGTCTTCACACAATCCCGTGACATGTCCCGTTCTGACTATGTTCTTGATGGAAAAATAGAGAGTTCTTCAAACAACCCCTGAAAGCCTAAGTGCTATTCCCCAAAGTTTTAAACATAAAAGAAATAAAAGAAATATCATTGAATAAGGCCAAACTAAAATCTAACAATCTCCCTCTTTGGCCATTCAATGACAAAACCCTAAACAAGGTTTAAAACTTTTATACAAACAAATAACCAACTAAACACAAAGAACAAACCAAGTGCAACCCTTCTAGACCAAAGTGCTAGGTCATGGAACACTTCATCAAAAGACCATTGTTGCACTAATAAAAAACAATCAAGACCACAAACTGTCCTCATTCTGAAACATTTCACACAAAAAGCATTACTACACCATATTCAATAATAATGAAAAAGTAGACATTCAGAATATCACACGTTTAAACCAAATTTAAACAACCACATTGTTACAAGATAAAATACACACAAATACATCAAAAACCAAATGAAAGAAATATTGTTTGATAAGTTTAAACCATTCTCCCCCTTTTTGTCACACATGGACAAAGGAGAAGATCAAGACAAGATAAGATTACTCAAAATCCTCAAAGTCTTCATCACCTAACTCCATAGGATCAATAGGAATAGCCGAAGCAGTAGGAGGAGTTGGGGATGTGGCATCAACACGAGCCATAAGAGGGTTTTGACCATCTCTGAAAAGGTTCGAGAAGAACTGATCATTCTCTAGATCCAAGTAGTCCATGTGAAAATTCCCAAAAGTGCTAGATTTCTCAGCTGGTTCTATATCATTAGCTTCTGCACCATCAACCTCTTCCTCCAAGATCGATTCATCGATCTGTACCTCAGGCTCATCTCTTAACTGGCTTGATCTTTATGTTCTCGTAAGAAGAGATGTCAGAGCTACCTCAACCTTCGTGAGCGACCCTTCGAGTGTACCTACTTCCTTTGTGAGCAACCCTTTGAGAGTAGCAACTTCCTTGTATAGACCTATTATCTGATTTTGAAACAATTCCCTTGTCTCCAAAAACATATTCTTAAGGCGACTAGCATCCTCAGAAGGAATAGAAAGGAGAAGAATAGGGATAGAAGTGGAAGAAGAATGAGCAGAAATAGGGTCACTTGACCCTTTTTTTTTTTTCTGTGCAAAATCTAATTTCAGAACAGTAGTTTGATCACAAGGACCAGACTGTGAGGCTATGTGATCAGATGAGCAAGGAACAACAGAAAAAGGGTAAAAACTTTACTGATGGTACCACCATAGGGAAGAGACAATTTTTTCGATTTTGAAGTCTTGATAGTGGCCATGAGATCAATGACGCATGCGGCTAAATTAATGCGATGATTACTATTGTGTAAATTTTAATGTACTTGTAAGTGCACAAATCATTTTGCAATATAGTGTTGCAAGTGCGAGGTCAATCTCACAGGGAATTGTATTTATGAAACCCAAATGTATCTAGAACAACTAAATCTTAACCTAGTTCCACAAGATGGGTGATTCAAAACATAAAAGAAAGAGCGTAAAATAGACAAAATGAAATTTATCAAATGACAAAGTACTAAGGTTTTTGGAATTCACACTCACAAAATCATAGCAATATATCATCATGATCATCCATACATCCAAAATTCTCTACATAACACTCTTGCTTTTCATCAAAATTGTTATGGGCAATAAAAATCTTATGCATGTTTTACTTTGCTTAAAAGAAAACATTAAATCATCCAATGTATCCGTGTATGGCATAAATCACAATGGATATTAAATTTAAACTAAATCATCCAATGTATACGTTTGCACAACAAATCACAATGGATATCCAATTTAAGCCAAATTATCCAATGTATCCATAAAACGAAACACAATGAATATCCAATATTTTGACAAATGAAAATCCAACCAATGAATTAAATGTAGAACATTTGAAACATAAGAACTCATATATTCGGAACGTATAAAATCACATGAAAATATGGTTGCTACTCATTGGAGAGGCTTTATCCTTAATCTTAGTTTGAAAATTTGCAACACATAACTATGAAAATAAACCCTAAAAACAAAATGCTAAACGTGAAGGAAAAACTAAGCAAAAAAGCAAAAAACAATGCTTCTAGTGTTGTAGCCAAGAGAGAGCCAGCAGGCTTCTCTTCTCTTCTCCCTTACAGCTAGCCGCCCCCCTCTCTTCTCTTTCTTTTTCCTTTTATATCTCTTTTCCTAGGGTTTCTTTCTTCGCTTTTTTTCAAAAATCGGAGCTGGGCAAGTCTACCTGATGCATGCCCTTGAGCGCTTACTGAGTGCGCTTTAGCGGACTCATGCCGGTGGGGTGCCTTCCTACGGCGCAAGCGCTTGAGCGCTGATAGACCATGCTCGAGTGCTTATGCGCTCGAGCGTTTGTCTTCTAGGCTTGATCCTTAACTCCCGAGTGGCTTTTTCTAGCATTTTCTTTTCTCACATTAAATCCACAATTTTTCCTTAGCAACCTACAAAACACTAAATCCACAGAACTAACACAAATCATTATGTTATAATACAACTAAATGATTAACGGGTGTAGATTACGGGGCTCAAATATCCAATATTTGACACTTATCATACTACCAAACTTACATATTACTAGTCCCTTAGCAATACAAAACTAGAAACAAAATGAAAACATGAAACATAAATCTTCTTTTGTGGGAGATACGATTGCATTTAGCATATGAAACAAGCCTTTTAAACCCCTAGAATGCGAATGGGTGTAAGCCTCGCTGCTTGGAAACACCTAGTGCTGACCACACTAAAAGACAAGAAAGTGTATGTGGCATTCCTAGTGGACGAGTGAAGTCACGTGAGAGTTTAACATAAATGATACCTACAAACATTATCAGCACTATGTTATTGAAAATAATGAGGTTTCACACAAACATTAATTCTTATTCATGAGTAAGCTTAAAAAGATGAACTCTATCTTCAAAATGTTTAGGACATCCAAAGTCAATTCACTTATAAATGGATAGTTGAGACATCATATGTTCCAATAGGTGCAAAATGAAATTACCGTAAAATTATGAGGCTTCAATTTAATCTTACGATAAATGGTTTAGTACCTCAAAAAGAAATTGAAACAAACAAAAAAAAAAGATAAAAGGGAAAAATCCACTTTACTCTCCTAAAGTTTTAGGAGTTTTTCAATTTGAACCCAAAAGTTTCAAAATTTGCAATGTACCCCCCTAAAGTTACAAAAAATTGTTAATTTAAACCTTCTATTAGTATCTGCCGTCAAAGTGGATGGAAAACGTCTCACGTGCATATCACGTGAGCTTTTTTAGCCTGCTCTTCCAAGTTTGCCCTCAATATTGATATCAAAATTACAAGATTGCCCTTTCTTAGGAAGATGGTTCCTAGATTTGTGCAATTGTATGTATATGCCCTTGAGAAGCTTTGCATAAGATGGCTCTTTGAGACATTGGGGGAATAAAGCTTGCGGTTCAGGATGTGTCTTGAGAGAGACAATGATGAAGGAAGGAGCTTCAATATTCACTTCCTTGTCATTGGACGAATTTGGATTTGACGGGGGATTAATTTGCTCCTCTTTTTCTTACTCTTCGTTGTTATCCTCTATGCTCTCATCGTCCCAATATTGAGTTAATGAGTCAAGTTGATGCTCAACTATATAACATTCATTCTCACTCTTACACTGAATTATTAACTTGCCAATCCGTTCTTCCAACTTTCTGATAGCTTGAGTGTTAGTCATGGTAGCATTGTTGGTTTCTAAAATGGATTGGCCGGTAATTGCATGAAGGATTTGAGAGTGTCGGGAAGATTGGTTATCGAACTACAGATATTTTGGATGATGCAATTCATGAAGTTAGGGAGCATAATTTCCTATAGCTTGAGCTTGCCATAAGAAATCAGAATGATTGCTCCATTCTAGATTGTAAAAATTGGAATTTGATTCAAACCTCGGGCTGGAGAAATTGGTGTTCCATTGCTCATATGAAAATTCAAGCAATTGTCCATTGGATGGACAATTTCTTACGTGGTGGTAAGGATTGGAATAATATGAACATAGTTCATGAGGTAAGTGTGAGGAAAATAGGTATGGGAAAACTTAGCTGCTATGAGTTCATCTACTCTGTTAGATAAGGCATCAATCTCAGCAGCCAGATTCATAAAGCTACTTTCACCAAAATGACCTTCAGTCTTTTGAGCAATTGGAAAATGTGCCCTACCACTAGTTGAAACATGTTGCATAGAATTTTTGCGAACATTATCAAAAGAATACAGGATCACTCTCACTTTTAAAACAAAAACATACTTCCACATGAAACATTAACCATTCTTCTAAAAATAAAATAAACAAAGATATAAAATAAAAAATTAATACTAAAATAGAAGCATACAAACAATCAAAAATACCATAAAATAAAAACTAAAACTTAAAAACTCACAAAAAGGACCAAAAATAAATTTTGGCAAAATATTAGCTGCTAATTTGCTAGTGGTGCAATTTGCTACATTGGTGCACTTAAGCCCCTGTTGGTGGGGATCAAGCGCAGATGCACTAATCCTTCTGGACAGTGCTGCCTTGAGCACGTGTGTGCTCGAGCTTAGGATGGCATGGATTGAACATAGGTGCGCTGGTCAGTCGAGTGGTGCTCCCTGCGGCGCAATTGCACTCGAGCGTAATGTTGTGAAAATTTTAATATACTTGCAAGTGCATGAATTCATTTTGCAATACAGTGTTGCAAGTGCAAGGTCGATCCCATAAGGAATTGTTTGAAAACAAAATTTATCTAAACCAATTGAATCTTAACCTAGTTCTAAAAACTAAGTGATTTTTGAATTGAAACAAAGAAAAACATAAAATAAATAGATTGAAATTTATCAAATGACAAAGCACTAAGGTTTTGAAATCCACACCCACCAAATCATGGCAACATATCCTCATGATCATCCATACATTTGAAATTCTCTACATAACACTCTTGATTTTCATCAAGATTGTTATGGGCAATAAAAATCATATGCATGTTCCACTTTGCGTAAAAGAATAAATCTTAGTTGCTATTCATTGGCGAGGCTTCATCCTCAGCCTTAGTTGAGAAATTAGCTACACATAACTATGAAAAATAAATCCTACAAGCAAAAATACTAAACATATAGAAAAAACTAAGCTAAGGAGAATGTTGGTGTGCCTCTTTTCGTCCTCTGTCTCCAACCTCTTTTCTTCCTCTTTCTTTTTCTTTTTTATATCCCTCTTCTAGGGTTTTTTTTTTTTTTAAGTGCGCTTGAGGAGAAAGGCAAAAATTATGGAACTGAGGTGTGCGCTCGAGCGCACTCGTGCTAGCGGGGTTCTTCCTACAGCATAGGCGCTTGAGCGTTGATGGACAATGCTCAAGCTCTATGTGCTCGAGCGTAGATCCGCTAGGCTCAAGCGCAGCTGTGCTCCAGCCTAGAGTTGGTGTGCTCAATCCCTTTCCATGGTGGCTTTCTTTAAACATTTGCATTTTTCACATTAAATCCACACTTTTCCGTTAGCAACCAGCAAAACACTAAAATCACAGATCTAACACAAAACGTTAGATTATAATACAACTAAGGGATTAACGGATGCAAATTAAGGGGCTGAAATATGCAATATTTGACACTCATCAAACACCCCAAAACTTATATATTGCTAGTTCTTTAGCAATACAAAATCAAAAATAGAATGAAAACATAAAACACAAATCCTCTTTCGTGAGAGATACAATTGCATTTGACAAATGCAACAAGCCTTTTAATTCTCTAGGCATCCCTAGTGGACGAGTGAAGTCTCATGAGGGTTTAACAGAAATGATACCCACAAACATTGTCAGTACTATATTATTGAAAAGATTGAAGTTTCTTACAAA
Organism: Corylus avellana; assembly: GCF_965113065.1. Taxonomy (NCBI): domain Eukaryota; kingdom Viridiplantae; phylum Streptophyta; class Magnoliopsida; order Fagales; family Betulaceae; genus Corylus; species Corylus avellana. The sequence continues at coordinate 14,081,032 of NC_142493.1, forward strand.
CAATGGTTCTTATTCATGAGCAGGCTTAAAAAGGTGAACTCCATCTTCAAAATCTTTAGGATAACCAAAGTCAATTCACTCATAAGTGGACAGTTGAGAGAGCATATGTTTAATTAGGTGCAAAGTGAAATTAACATACAATCAAGAGGCTTCAATTTAATCTTCAGATAAATGGTTCAATAGCTCAAAAATTCATAGGAATTCCTATCATATGAAACAACCAAGGCATTATATTATTAACAAGAAATGAACACATTTTTTGTGTAGGCTGTGTAATGCTTAGCTCCCTTAAGTTTTCTAATTGACCCGTGTAACGAATGTTAGGTTAATGACTCCCAAGCCAAATGGCTTTAGGGCACTAGATGCTGAAACATCCCTAAGGTATTATTAACTCAAGTAAAAAAGGCTACGAAACCAAATTACCCATACCATCAAACAATGTGAACTTCACACCTTTTTACGTGAACACTCAATACTTAATAAGGCAAGAGGCTCGGTTACTCAGTGAAAAACTCAAAATGATTATGTTTTATGTTTTTTATTTTTAAACTACCAAGGTTATTCATTAGTAGGTCATCCAACAAATTTCAAGATAAACCTGATTAAGTTCAAATTTCATACCTCACATACTATATACTAATGTGCTCATGATAATTTAACTCAAAAAAAGTGATGTCTCTATTGCTCAAAAATAAGTCACAGGACTCACAATCTTAATGAAATGATAATGTGTTCACAACTTTAAGCTCACTGATGAAATGCAAAGCACAATTATCATTCAACCCATTCTTAGGAACAACACACACACATATATTTTCGTAACATAAATTGAAACAAACAATAAAAAGATAAAAAGAAATGGACATCAGTGTCTTTCCATACCCCCAAACTTAAATCATACATTATCCTTAATGTGTAGTATAGAAATACAATACTAGGAGGATAGGAACACCTAAGCGTGAAAAGGAGGGGCGCCCCCCAAACTTAGATGCAATAGCACTTGTCCTAAAAATCACAGCAATACTTCATAACAGAAATCGACATCATAAGATTAAATGCTGTTGGAAACGGAAAAAAAAAAAAAATGACATGAAATAAAAGGAAAAAGGAAAAAGAAATCATGACTTGAGATGTGGAAAATAAAATGAAAAATAAAAATAATTTAAAAATTAAATTAGTCATGTCCCTGGATGGTGCAAATACACTTGAGTAATCAGATGTGCTCGAGTGTAGTAATCTTCTGGTGTGTTTGAATGTACAGGGCATTGATTCAAACCCAGTAACTCGCTGGAGGTCTGGAATGTACAAAAACTGCACTTGATCTCTCTATGGTTTGACTTGTTTAAGCTCAAGTTCGAAGTCAAAGGTGTTTTCCTCGATCCTTTAGATGTCTAATTAATCTCTTCCACCCTTTCTTGCTTAAAACTTCATAGCATTAAGGAAGAGTGCTTGGCCATCTTAGGTGGCCAACTTGCTTGCTTAGAAGGACTTTCTTAGGAAGATGGTTATGTTATGTATTCGCAAGTGCACGAATCGTTTTGCAATATAGTATTGCATGTGCGAGGTCGAACCCATAGGGAATTGTGTTTATGAAAACCAAATATATCTAAACTAACTAAATCTTCACCTAGTTTCAAAAGACAAGTGATTTTTTTTTTTTTTTTTTTGAATATAAAATGAAAAGCATAAACTAAACAAAGTGAAATTTATCAAATAACGAAGCACTAAGGTTGTGGAATCTGCACTCACAAAATCATAGCAACATATTCTCATGGTCAATAATATATCCGAAATCTTATGTAAGTTCTACTTTACTTAAAAGAATTAATTAAAATACCCAATGTATCCATTCATGCACAAATCACAAAGGATACCCAATTTAAATTAAATCATCCAATGTATCCGTAGAATGAATCACAATGGATATCCAATGTTTTGACAAAGAAAACCCAAACAATCAATTAAATGAAATTCTCCAACTAATTGAATTGATATAGAACAATTGGAACATCAAACTCATGTGAATCAACTTCGCACTTGCATAATCTGTACTGCACACGACTTGTGCACTTGCGAGTAATTATAATTTGCACATCAAGTTTTTGGCTCCGTTGCTGCGGATTTGTCTGTTTGTGAAAATTAATTTTTGTTTGAATTAATTTTATTTTTCTACTAGTTTAGGTAGATTTTTGTCTTCTTTTCTTTTTGCAATTTTATTTTATTGTATTTGTTTTTGTTTATGAGATTTTATCTAACCATAAAAATATAATTAAAAAAAAAAAAGGAAAACTTTGGTTGTTTTTGAGTTCTGTTGAAGTTTCAGAAAAATCACTCCCTACCAGTGCGATCGATCGCACCACACCTGCGCTCGAGCACATTGCACACTCGTGCTCGATCGCACTTACCTACGCTCGAGCACACTTTCAGAAATCAACTTCAACAGACCAGAAGCAGCTAAGTTAAAAAAGTTTGCAAATTCTTTTTGTCCTTTTATGTTTTTTTTTTTATTTTTTTTTATTTTCTGTATTTTTGTTTATTCTATTTTGAAAAAAAAAAAAAAAAAATTATATTTGGTCACTTTTTCACGTGGGATACTTGCATGTTAAAGAGTAAGAGTAAGCATGAATTTTCCTTTTAGTAATTTTAATGCTACCCCTAGTTGTAGGACACCCGCTTCTACCAACTTCCCACACCATTTTTATCCACATGGACCATGTTCATATTGCTCCAGCCCTTATCATAGTTTAGGTAATTGTCCATCCTAAGGACAATTTTTCATATGAGTAGATGAACACCAATTTCTCCAGTTCGCGGTCTGAATCAACTTCCAATTTCTACACCTCAGACTAGAGCAACCATTCTGATTTCTTGTGGCAAGCTCATGCTACGGGAAATTATGCTCTACAATCTCATGAACTGCACCATCCTGAATATCCACAGTTTAATAATCATTCTTCCATACCTTCACCTTGCAATTACTCTCTTCAAGAGTCATTAGTGCAACATTTTCTTATTGCTCATGCTGATGACTTAGAGGAGAGAGTAGACCAACTCATGGCAGCTAGGCGTGCCCTATACCCAACCTCCTCACACTCACACACCTCATAAGTCATGCTCATATTGTTATCATCCTTCTCATCGAATAGGTGATTGTCCATTCATTAACCATTACATGATTAACGAGGAAGATGCTAGCAAGTCTGGACATGAGCATGTTCAAACCACCACCATACTTGGGAGTGAGGAAAAAGATGAGGAGACTGTTGATGAGCCAAAACTGGAGGACCTATTGGGAAAGTGCTTTGCTCAATTTGGGTGTGACGTAGACCTTGACAAGTTACTTGAGCAAGCTGATGCCCTGTTGGACTCCACTCCTAAGATGCGAACTAAAAATGGGGAAACCACTGAGATATCATCATCTAAATCATCTTCATCAATGGGTAAGTCTTTCATTATGGATAAACATGAGGAGGAAGAAAAAGAGGAGCAGGTTGAGCACATTGATCCCCCGTCAACTCCAAATTTGTCCACTAACAAAGAAGTGAGTATTGAAGCTCACTTCTTCATCAAAATCCCTCTTGAGACAATTCATGAACCCAAAGCTTCAGTTCTTCAATGTCTTAAAGAGTCGTCTCATGCTGAAATTCTCAAGGATCTATGCACACAAGGTCACAAATCTAGGAACCATGTTCCTAAGAAGATCCTTTGAAGCAAGCAACTAGGCTACCTGAGACGGCTAAACTTCTTTCCAAAGGGCTATCAAATTCTTAAGAAGAAAGGGTGGAAGGGATTGGTCGGACACCCAAATGATTGGGGAAAGTGCAGCATTTTTTATTTTTTATTTTCCGCATTTTATTTTTGTGTCTTTTTCTTTTGTCATTTTATTTTCGTGTCATTTTCTTTTTGTTTCTAACAACAATTAACCTTTCGATGTTTGTTCATGTAAGAGAATATTGCTGTTAGTTTTTAACATGTGTTTTGGTGTTCAAGTTTGAGAGACGCCCCGGGCTTTGCACACTCCAATATCTTCATCTCACAGTATTATATCTCTTGACACACATTGGAGACAATGTGTCATTTAAGTTTAGGAGTGTGGAACAACACACTGTTTGTTTGTTTGTGTTATTTGTTTATTTTTATGTGCTAAAAAAAAAAAAAAAATCAGTTTGAGCTTCTCATTGAGTAATTGGACCTCATGCCTCACTAAGCATTGAGTGTTCACGTAAAAAGATGATAAATTTAATTTGGTTGATCGTATGATTAGTTTGGCTTCGTACCTTTGTTGACTTGAGTATTAAGCCCTTAGGGATGTTTCTACATCTAATGCCCTAAGACCATCTGGTTTGGGATTCACTACCCCAACACTCGTTATATAGGTCAATTAGAAAGCTTAATGGAGCCGAGCATCGCACAGCCTACACAAAAAAATGCATATCTTTACTTAAGCCTTGGTTGTGTTTATCTGAGTGAATTCTTATAACTTTTGAGGTACACCTAACTTTGAGAAAATTGAAGCCTCATGATTGTATGTTAGTCTCACATTGCACTTATTGGAACATGTATTATCTAAAAAATTTCCATATTTGAGTTGAATGATTTGTGGTTGACTTGATGATGTGATTGTGGTGTTCACTTTGTTAAATGTGCTCATGATGTAAGAACCATGTGTTTGTGTGAAAATTTGTGTTTATCAATGACATAGTGCTAAAAATGTTTGTGGGTATCATTCCTGTTAAACCCTCACGAAACTTCACTCGTCCTCTAAGGATGCCTTAGGGTTTAAAAGGTTTGTTGCATACGTTAAATGCAATTGTTTCTCTCATGACAGCAGATTTATGTCTCATATTTTGATTTTGTTTTGCTAAGGGATAAGCAAAATGTAAGTTTGGGGGGCATTTGATAAGTGTCAAATATTGCATATTTGGACCCCCTTCATTTGCATTTGCTAAGCCTTTAACTTTATTATTTTTTGATGTTTTGGTTAGTTTTGGTATTTTAGTGTTTTGTATGTTGCTAAGAGAAAAATGCACCTTTAAAGGGAAAAATGCAACTCATTCCATCAATTCTGGGCCTTAAGATACTTTAGGGAGCATTAGCAGCAAATTTGGATTGAGAGATTATTCGCACCCGACGAGTCCCACTAAAAAGGCCATATCTGGAGTTCTAGAGTCGGATTGAAGTGGTCTTAGTGTCATTAGAAAACTAATTCAAAGATCTACAAAGTCATGTTTCACAAGAGTTGGTTAATTCCGAAGATAGTGCGCTCGCACACACATTTAGTGCGATAGAGCACACACGCACCCATTGAAAGTGGAAAGTAATGCACGAGTGCAATTGAGCGCACCATGAGTGCGATTGAGCGCACTCGGCCAACTTGACAGTGTTGAAACCCTAAAATAAGTTTATGAATATCATTCTTTTCTATTGTAAACATACGGAGACGCGCCGGGGGTGTCGTACTTTGTCAATTTTTGACTTTTCTGGGTTTTTGGAGCTTTGAACTCCAATTCTTTTATAAGTTTGTCAATTTCAATGAAGTATTTCAGTTTCTTTATGATTCCTTGTGTCATGAGAGGCTAAATCTTCAACTAAGGTTGAAGATGAAGCCTTGCCATTGATTAGTTTTATATTTTTATGTTTTGTTCGTACAAATCCATCATTTAATGTAATATATGTTCATTTCAATTCAATTGTGTGACAAAATTGTGATTGATTGTTGTTTATAAATCATGAAAACGTTGGTATTCATTGTGTTTCATCCAACAGATACATCGAATGATTTGATTGAGACTTATATCCATTGTGATTTATGGATAGAGCGGATGATTTGATCTCAATTAGATATTTGTTGTGATTTGTAATAGAGATGGATTCGTTGAATGATTTAATTGATTTATAAAAAGCAATAGGACATATATAGAGTTTAATTGTTTGTTGGATGCATGAATGAAAACATGAGAATGTATGCTTTGATTTAGTGAGGTGAATTCTAAAACCTTAGCCGTTTATCTTTTGATTATTTTTATTTTATTTAGTTTATGTTTATTTATTTTCAAAATCAAAATCATTCGGAACTAGGTTAAGATATAATTGATTTAGATAGAAGTTTATTTACACAAACACAATTCCCTGTGGATCGACTTCGCACTTGCAAAATCTGTACCACACACGACTCGTGCACTTGCGAGTAATTATAATTTGCACATCATGCACCTTAGTTAATTGCCTGGCACCAAAAGGCACGTCTGCGGCCATAGGCGCTGCCACAGTCATAAAGACCGCGCAACCCTAGTACACAGGGATAACAATATACATGGGTCCTATTAAGAGAACAACTTTATTAAGAATGATTTTTTATTTATTATATGAGTATTAATTGTTGTCCTTTTGAAAGAGAAAAATATTTTGTCTTAGAGATTTCATAGAAGAAAAATAAGTATTTTAGAAAACGATTTTTAACTCAACTGTTTTATGGTTGAGGATCTACTTACTCTGCACTGTTTTTGCTCACCCTTATTATATTTTTGTTTTCAAAGAATAAGCATGAAGGAATAGGAGGCTGGAATGGGGAGTTAGGAGGACCACAGGCTTATGTCACGAATATGTTTTCTTTTATAATAAGTGCACTAGCACAAAGTTTGGCTATTTGGATTTCTTTAGAACTCTGTTGGTAGTTCACTTGTTTAGAAGAAATGTTTCCATATTCAATAAATTTTTATCGTGTACTTATTTCTACATTTAGTTAATTGCTCTGGAAAGCCTTATAATAGTTTGCGCCTTTGAAAGATCAAGTTAGTAAACCTAACCCTAATGGGTCAGGGGTGTTACACCTAGTATTATAAATAGTAGAGCAGGTGAAGGCAAAACTATACCTTTGGTTTAAAGCTTTTGATTTTAGTGAAAGACAAAAAACACAACCTCACTCTGCCTTAGAGAATATACACGGCCAAAGAAGGGGAATTTGATTCCAAAGTTCTTGCTTCTATTTTTTCTCTTGTTTTTGAGAAAGCTTTGTGAACCCACACTCACAGTCATCTTCAGTGATCAAATAAAAGATCCTATGAATAAATATATACACTGTTTGATGGAAGATCTTGATATTCTTGATATACAATCAAGTGTTCAAGAAATACTTCGTAAATATGATGAAAAACATAAAGATGGTTTTAAAGTTCACGAAGAACGCAATGAAGGCAAGATGGTATGGATGAGTACATGAAGTTTGCAAATATGTTGGAACTTTAATTACTCAGTCCAACACTAACAAAAGAATCAAATGATACTTCTATAACCTCATGCCTAGGAGAGGCCGAATCTACACGTTAGTAATTATAACTTATATGTTTGCTTAAGATTTAAATATGGTTATCTTGTGGCAAAAAGGTCTTGGGAATCGTTTTTAATCCATTGTGTAGAAAGAAAATTTTTGAAGTTTACTTTGTCAAACATACGCATAGATCCCAACATATTATTCTCAGAATTCTATAAACATAACGATGAGCAGTGTTGTGAACAGTAATTTATGCATTTCCAGCACATTAAACTCAACACACTCATTACAATTTCTGAGGATTAGTGATAAAATTTTTTGAAGAGTGTGAGCTTACCACAATTTGGTGTAGCAACTGATGGAGGGGTGACCGAAGGGGATTGGCCACGAGTGAGGGTAGCAGCTGGTGGACGCATGGCCGAATTTGTCGAGTTGGGGCTTGAAGAACGAATTGCATCGATGGCCTTCTCGATGTTCATGGAGCCCATTGTTAGTTCCATTGCGATAGTGAAATTAGTAGTCGTAGGTAGTGGTGAAGATGGTGGATTGGAGAGCATTTTAGGTTTTAGAAAAATGAGGGTTTTTCTTTCTTTTCTTTTTTTGAAAAGGGAGGGGGGAAGAGCTACCTCTCGTGAGGGAATGAGTTTCGATCGGAGTTGATGGAAGGAAGTGGAGGTGGTCGTTGGTGACAGTGATGGTGGGGAGAGGAGAGGATGCATGGTGCCAGTGGGGGGAGAAAATGGGCTAGGAAAGAAAAATGGGCGAAATGAAATGTGATTTTCGGGGGAAGGGTTTGGGGTTGTCGACGGCAGTGACAATGGGGAGAGTTGCCTCTTGTGTGGGAATGGGTTCTGACTAAAGTTGATGGAAGGAAGTGGAGGCGGTCATTGGCGGTAGTGACGGTTGAGAGAGGAGAGGATGCATGGTGCTGGTGGGGGGAGAAAAAGGGGGGAAATGAAATGTGATTTTTGGGGGAAAGGGTTTGGGGCCAGCGGCGACAGTGATGGTGGGGAGAGGAGATCATGCCGTTGGTTCCAGTGGGAGAGAATGGGTTGGTTCTAGTGGGGGAGAATGGGTTGGTGCTAGTGGAGGGAGAATGGGTTTGAGGAAAAATTTGGAGGGAAATGGTGTCATGGGAATGGTTTTTGACGCATTTTTCGAATTTGTCTTTTTTTTTTTTTTTGTTTTTTTAATTTTTAATTTTGGGGCAAATGTGGCATGTTCTACATCAGTGGCGTGCTTACTGTTCAAGCACGCGAGTAAGACCATATCATTACTCCATGTCTAAAGCCTGATTTGTCTGGTGGGGCTAGCTGCGTTATGACCTTGCCGTACCCGTATTTGATATTTTTTATATTTAAAGAGAAATTGATATAAATTAGCTTTTAAAATTTGTAAACGAAATAAAAATGTGTAATTTCCATGATGTTCTAATCTTTAGACATTTCAACAAGATATCAAATCTCAAATGTCAAACTCACAAATGGGTCCAGCCTTCTTATCACTAAATTTATTTAGTAATGGGCCGGCCCCTTCTTAGAAAGGACATTGGTTTGAGCATTAGAACCCTACATTCAGGCTATTCAGCTGAAAAAGCAGCTCAAAAAAAAAAAAAAAAAAAAAAAAGCCTAAAAAGGCGAAAGCCCCCAAAAAGACGAGGAAAGAAGAAAGCAAAGGACGTTGGAAAGAAATCCATACCGTCATATCATACACACTGATACCGTCACCCTCCCTCACAGAGTCACAGTCCCTTCAAAATCCAATTCGAAATTTAAACTCCTTAATAACCTCCACCGGACTGCGCTCAAACCTTTGAATTCATCGAGGTTGGTCGACGATGATAACCACTCCGTTTCTGAAGGCGTCAACTGCGCCGCCGCCGCATCCTAAACCCCAGCGCCGCGTCGGCACCGGATTTCGCACCCATAGCCGTCTCCTCTTTGGGGTGAAGTGTCTCCACTGCTACCCTGGGCTCACGTTGCGAGCCCGTGCAACTGACGGTACGACACACTTTCGTTTCGCTTTCTGTTTGTCGTATATGCTACAGATTGTCGTTCTTAGTGAGGTTTTAAATGTAGCTGTATTGATGTGTGCTTATGGTCGGGATACAATGCCAGAGAAGGTAGATGTGAGGCCTTTTGCTAGCATTTCTCGTTCAAGCAATCAAGAGACATCTTCAGTTGCTGTTAATCCACAACCATCAGTTCCACCTCCTCCGTCATATGTGTAATTATACTATGCACTTCATTTTCTTGGGTTTTACTTGGTCATGTATTTTTATTTTATTTTATTTTATAGAAATACTATTTAGTAGATTGTGGGTGGGTTTGGCAAACCCCTTTCCCTCTCCTTATTTTTTCTCCTTAAAAAAAAAAAAAAAAGAATCTTAATTTTTTTTTTTCTTTTCTTTAACGAAAGTCAACATTTATATCACATAAATCTTCTTTTTACAATTCAAGCAAAAAACTTGAGATATAGTTATCTGCATATCACAACTGTGCCAGTGTTTTTATCAACTTTTTAACTTGTTTGTGTTTGTTTCGTGCTTATATAATGTTCGTATCTTTTTGATCTCATGACTGTGTTTCTAGAGGGTCACCACTCTTTTGGATTGGAGTTGGCGTTGGGCTCTCAGCGCTGTTTTCATGGGTGAGAACAAGAAGCCTTTTGCCCGTTTTAATTCGGTATTGCAGACATTTATCAGTGTGGTTTTGTTCTGCTGCACCTTTTAACCATTTGAACGAAATGACAGGTTGCTGCAAATTTGAAGGTGAGTGTTTCTCTCCTATAAGGTATGGATTTGCTTTTTTTAATTTTTCTGGTAGGTCTAGTGCATTAGCAATTAAATGCCTTCATTGTGATCAGCATGACATGTGAAGGTGATGATCTATTGTCAAAAGGCCACTTAGGAAATGGTCGTTGTTCAGTAGAAACTTGTCGGTTCGTTTGATAAAACTTTTTAGAAAGTGCTTTTTGCTTTTTAGTTTTGATGTGATATAAAGGTGAAAGTAGTTTGCAAATATTTTGTGTTTTTAGTTATTTGTTAATGCTTTTGACTCATTTCCTTCAAGGTTGCAAGAAGAACTTTGTAAAAGTATTTAACCTTAAAAGATCTTCTTTTCGAGGGAGTCCAACGTAACTTATTGTCACCTCCTTGACCCATCCTAACAGAATACAAAACATTGAAAAATGTGGAAACGAAGCCCATCTCCTAATCATGCACCAATTTGAAAAAATTAATGTTCCAATGTACCACGTCATTGTGAATAATCCTAAGGTCAGCCACCAAAGCATTAGTCCTTGCAAGGAAAAATAACTTTGGAAAAGTTTCCTTCAAAGAATGATCCCCACACCAAATGTTGTGCCAAGCCTTGGTATGAGAGTCGTCACCCACCTCAACACTAACAAAACTAGAGAAGGCATCCCAACCCCTCCCAATATGTTTCCAAAGACTCACCCCATAATGCCCAATGAAACAGTTAGTCCATTAACCATCCGCCAAACTATCATAGTTTTATCCATTACCTGATGTCAGAAAGCCTGTCTCTCCACATCAAACCTCCATAATCACTTTTCCGATAGAGCCTAATAGAAAGTAAGAAAACTATTGATCCACAACCCTCCAAGTTGGAGAGAAACCTTCCAATTAACAAGATGGAATTACTTATGAAAAAAAACAAGATGGAATTTAGACTTATTCTTCAAATCACCCCACAAAAAATCTCTTTGCAATTTTTCTAACTGGTTAACAACACCTACCAAGATAGGAAAGAGGGAAAGGAAATAGGTAGGAAGGTTAGAAAGCGTGCTCTTAATCAACATTACTTGACTACCCTTAGATAAGTAGAGTCTTTTCCACCCAACTAAATCTTTTCTCCATTTTCTTAATGATTGTATCCCATATAAATTTAGCCTGGAATGAAGCATCCAACGAGAGGCCCATATACTTCATAGGCAAAGATGAGACCCTATAGCCTAGAATACAAGCCAACCCACTCACATTCGACATATCACCCACATGAACCAATTCGAATTTAGCTAGATTAATCTTCAACTCTAAAGCAACTTCAAAATAAAGGAACACATCATAAATAACAAAAATAATATGAAGCAGTCTCATAGAAAATGAGGGTATCATCAACAAAAAGGAGATGAAAGACATATAAAGAATCATCATTTTTAGCCCCCACTGAGAAACTAGAGATAAAGTTCTCATTTTCAGCAGTTGACATCATTTGAAGTTTCCATAACAATCAGAAAAAAAATGGGGGGGGAGGGGGGGTGGAGAGGGTTGTCTTGTCTTAGACCACGAGAACTATTTAAAAAAAAAAAATTGCATGACCATTAATTAGAATATAGAACTGAATTGTGGATATGTAGTGCACGATATGTAGTGCGCAATCCACCTTCGCCATTTCTCCCCAAAGCCACATCTCCCTAACATGTATAATAAAAAGTCCTAGCTAATGTGGTCATAAGTCTTCTCTAAGTTCAATTTTACCAAAACCTTTTTTTTTTTTTTTTTTTTTATATAAATAATGTATATTCAAACAACTCGCAGAGGGGTGCAACCTGTGTGCATAGGAAATATACAAGAGACCCCTAATCCGAAGAGAAAGAAGAGCATAAATCTAGAAATTCAGAAAGATTAGAAATAGTTGGAGTAGGCCAAGCCACTCTCCATGAATACAACGTTTATAACACCAACTTCTTCAAATGGATCAATCCTCTCTCACAGTCATCAAAACTTCGAGCATTCCGCTCTCTCCAAATACACCACATCACACACAATGGAACCATGCGCCATATGTGCAACGCAAGGCAATTTCCCAGCTGTCCTCTCCAACTTCCCAAACACTCGCTCACCCTACTAGGCATAACCCAATCAACACCAAATAGTTGAAGAAGTACACTCCATATCTCTATTGCCACCTCACAATGTAGGAATAAATGGTCGATCAACTTTCCACCATGCTTACACATACCACGCCATTTAATCACCATAATATTCCTCTTGCGTAAATTATAACAGCAATCCTCTTTTCTTGGAACAATGTCCAGAGTATCTTGGTCCAGTGGAGATGGGCTTTGATTTCTATAGGGGCAGGGGGGCGATCTCAACTGAAGCATGCTGCACTTGAAGCTACAATCTGGCTTCAAATGTGTAGATCTCTGATCAAAATATTTTCTCAGGAAAATCAACTGAAGTCTGCCAGAGTTTACATTTAACACAATCACCTCAAGCATAATTCTGGAAATGAGGTACTGTTATAGCATAGAGGCAGCAAACAAATGAAGCCAGCTGCTATTTTTCAGAAACCACAACTGAGCGTTTCTTTTGTAATCTATGGTGACCATATAGGTTAAATTAAAAAAATGTAAGTTAAAATATTTATAGGGAAGATTTTGGGATGGTGATGCTATGTCGGATATAAAGTTGCTTGATCCAAGATAATTACTAACTTATTTTAATATAATTAAGTGGTTAGTTGAAGGGGCTCAGGTGGAACCATCGATGACCTAGATATGCAACTTACAATGGACGAGGAAATTTTATTTGATGACCCTCACAATAGAAAACTCAACTGTATTTGTGCCTGAGAACCTGCTGAGTAACTCCTTATCCACCATCATGCACAACTGATTTTTTCAGTTGGTGCTACCTGTTAGTGCAGTGCACCTATAAGTTAGAGCTGCCTATTATTTAATTCCATCTCAGCCATCCAATGGCAGAGATATCTTTGGTTCAAATTAGATCTTATGAGATTATCATCTATAAACCAAAATCCACGATATGACTGTTACAATCAGAATGAGTGCCTTTGCAATCATATGGTAAGATCCTCCAAACGAATAAGATGATTGGTATGAGACATGAAGTTGGTAGCCTCTATTACTGCGACTTTATTTGGATCCATATGAGTGTCAACAAGATGAGCACCTAGCAATCTTGTCTCCTCGAGGATATCAAGTACATACTTCCTCTAAGACAAATTGATGCCTAGCTTAGATCTTGCAACTTCAATTCCCAAGAAGTACCAAATTTTACCAAGATCTTTGGTATTATAGTGTTGGTGTAAGAATTGTTTCAATCTGGTGATGCCTCTAGAATCATCTCCAGTAATCACAATGTCATCCACATAAGCAAATAGTACGTATCCAGCATCAATGTGTAAGTGGAAAACTAAATGATCCATCTGACAACAGTGGAGACCAAAATCCATGACAACGTCATAACATCAGAAAACTTCCCAAACCACACTCTTGGTGACTGCTTGAAACCATATAATGCTTTCTCCAACTTGTAGACACTGCTTGATGTCAATCAGATACGGTCCATATATATTTAGCCATAATTAGTCTTTCTAGTTATGACATGTTCTTGTATTATAGCTATAGTATATTGTAATTAATAGATAGATTTTAGTTGCCTTATTGGTTTCCCTAGATTGCTGTAATCGCTGAGATACAGCCTGTAATTACCTAGACAATTTTCTATATAATACGAGCAACCCTCACATTGAGAGGTATTCAGTACAATTGACATGGTATCAGAGCCATCATCTAAATTAGGGTTGTTTTCAGTTACCTGTTGAGGGCCGTAGGAATTGTCAAGCTTGGGTTGGGACTAGGTCGTCGTTTTTTTGTGGCGGTCGATAATTTCAGGGGAGTTCTTAGAGTCGCCGTCCACACAAAGAAATCCACTCTCGATGGCGCCTTAACTTTTCAAATACTCTTCCAAGGGAAAATATATTGCACTGAAGTAGACAAAATCTGATAATACGACTTCACATCAAATGTCTTCCTTTTCGATGGACTCGAACAAATTGTATCCGCACATCCCAAACTTTTTGGGAATAAAGCACCTCATCGAATTGAGAGACCACATCCACTTCCCAATCATGCACTGGGCGAATAAACAACACATTCCAATGCATAGTACCATTTTGAAACTGCATATTCCCCACCAAATTCAACCCCCAAAACAAGTCCCCTTTAAAGATCATATGGCAGAAGTCGCACAACCTTAATGCATTGGTGCAACTTATTACTAACCTCATGCATGGGGAAAACAAGAGGATAGATGAAAAGAAAAAATTGAGAGATTATTGATGCTATTGAATTTGTTCATCTACACAATGTTCATGTTCTCGCTAGATAACATTTTAAGATGTATCTTATAACCATTTGGCATAAGGAGATAGATGTTGAAGTTTGAAAAATTCAACGATGAGAAGGTCAGTCAATTCAACTTCAAAAGCAAACCTTCCTGATGAAGAGAAATAACCCAAGGCAAAACTATAATCAATTGGCCAAGCAAACACCAAGACAAATGGTAGAAACGACCCCATACACCAACATTGGAATGACCTCCAAAACACCTAGACAAATGCCCAACAAACCAAAAGAAATGTTAACTAAAGTAGAGTGAGCTACCTAAACCCTAAATCAAAAGGAAAAAAGTAAAGAGAGGAAAGTTACCTCTTTTGTTTGGGTGGTGGCCTGGTGGGTTGTTAGTGGTGCTTGTGGCTGTGGGCTCGGTGTCGTACAGTGCTTGTGGGTGGCGGTGTGGTACAGTGGCTTGTGGGCGACGGTGACGCATGATGCTTGTGGATTGCATTGAGAGGCCGAGAGAGTGAGAGAGTTTCAATGTGAATGTGAGAGGAGAGCCAAAAAAGCCTAAACTAAAGATGAAATCCAATACCAAAATGACGTGATTTGGTGAATTTGTTTCTTTTGAATATATTATATATATACATATATATAATATTATATATAAGGGTATGCAGATGCAGTTATTAAATGCATTCACCTACCCTAAAACCTCTAACTGCATCTGCATATGCGGTTAGTGGTTTTTGCAAACTGCATACCAAAGTGGTTACGCGGATAGCATTAGTAGCGGTTAGTGGTTAGTTGCAGTTAATAACTGCTTGCTTGTATAATCCCTTTCTTTAGAGTGTATTGATTTGGGGCAGGGCCTAGGTGTTGTTGGAAGCAAGACAAGCCTAGTGGCTGTTGAGCCGAAGCCCATTTCAGAAGTTTTTGTTCCTCTTAAGGCTCTTGTTGTAGCAAGCAATTTTAGGCCCACCTCTAGTGGCCCAGTCTTATGCAAACAATAAAGGTAAGGCCTTGATGGGGTGTGGGGGTGCTGAAGCTAAGTTCTCCCTCATGCTCAAAGCCAAACTTTAACTCGGGTGGAGAGTGGAAGTGGGATTTGGGCCACCGGGCTTGGGGCATTTTGTTTTGGGCTCGAGCACAACAAATGGCTTGGATGCACGTATGGGTCGCCCCAGAGGACCTGCTGTGACACGCAGCATTGCCGTCTTGGCCTTTGGTCCTCGACCTCTGTTGTGAGTGGTTATGGGGAGTTCTTTCACTGGTGATTCCATGGTTGTAGGTAAATGTTTTGTCTCATGGTTGCCACTTGCTATGGAGGGGAGCACTGTGAGGACCCAGATCTTGTCGATGGTGGCTTGGTGTCTCTAATTTGCTCTGACCTAAATGTATTGGAGGCAGAAGTTCTAGAGGGGTCTCTCATTGGTGCTTCTATGTCGAAGGTAGTGCACGTGGAACCTCTTTTGTAGTCGTTCTCTCATCATCCTTTAGAAATTTCAGGCGAGGACGTTGCGATGTCAGATTTTAGGATTGAATCCTGTGATGGTGATGAAACTGGTGTTGCTGAGGTATCTTGAGAAGTGGCTCACTTAGTCAGTGAGGTAGATGGCTTGGGTGCTGATGCTGTTGTCTCAAGGCCTATTGGTGAAGGTAGTCAGTCAAGCCCTATTGGTGTTGTAGCAGACCTTAGGGGGGGGGGGGGGGGGGGGAGGGGGGCATTGGGCTCTGATCCTTCTGCTTCATGTTCATCTTTTGGAAGTTTGGGGGAGGTCAGTGTTAATGGTGATAAGAGGGAAGTGATCGTTCTACTTGTTTTGGTTGGTATGGAGTTGGGTTGTGTTGGAGGGAACGACTAGCTTGTGTGCGAGCTGACAGCATGCTTGTTCATGGATCTCTATAATAGGGAGGAGCCCATGTTTTGTACTCCTCTAAGTTCCTATCCCCTTCTTGTGTTTGAGAAAACTGATAGCTTAGGGGTTAGAGTATTCAGATTGTGTTTTGTAAAGAGCGAAGGAGATCCATCATGTTGTGGTGATTTCATGTGAGGGTTTTGAGGAGCAATTTATGGCACTTTTGACAGTCATTGAAGCGTGACATTTCCAAAAGGTTTCGGCCTCCAATTCTAACAAGTAAACAAAGGAATTAGGGAGTTAAAAAGATTAACATGCTCAATTATTTACTACTCTAAAGGTGGAAGTTCATGCTGTGGAAGAGGCGAGGATAGGGGATTCTCAATTCTTAATAAGGCCTAAATTGTTATTTTGGAATGTGAGAAGGAGGGGGATAAATGCTTAAGGGTAAGGAATTTACTCAGAAAGGCTAATATTGTTTGTTTTTAATAAATTATGCTGGAGTTTATGTCTTGCAATGTTGTGCGTAGTTTGTGGGGTTGCCATCATGTGGATTGATGTTGTTTAGACTCTAGAGGGGCATTTGGTTGAATTTTGATTATATGGGATAGGAGGGTGGTGGAAAAAATCGACAAGTGTGTGGAGAAGTTCACTTTGGTGCGTTCATTCAAAAATGTTGAACATCATTTCACCTTGGCTTTTGCAGGTGTTTATGGCTCTAATTCTAATAGGGATAGAAGGCTTCTTTGGGATGAATTGGCTGGTTTGCTTAGTTGGTTGATGGAACTTGCCTTGGTGCATTGGGGATGATTCTAACGTCACCCATTTCCCTAGTAAGAGATCAGGAAAAGTTTGTTTTTACCCAGCTATGGTGTTCTTTGATTTCATTTTTGATCAAGGTCTAATCTCTTGTTTGTAGAACTTTTACTTGGTCGAATAATCGGAATCTCTCATCCTGGTCTAGGTTTCTTGGCTCTTCGTATTAGGAAGCCTAGTTTCCTCGTGACCTAGAGGAAGCTTCCTAGACTGTGCTCGGACTACTTCCCAATCCTTCTTGACTGCTGTGACTTTTAGGGTGGTACAAGGTATTTCAAATTTGAAAATATGGGCTAAAGTTTGAGGGTTTTGTAGATAGGGTGAAAAAGTAGTGGGACTCTTATCATTTTCAAGGCTCTTCGAGTTTCATTTTTGGATAATTGAGCAATGTCATAGTGGTGGATTGGTGTTGTAAATGCAGGAGTGAGGAGTCAATGAATCATCTTCTTCTTCTTCACTGTAAAGTAGCGAGAGAAATGTGGGTTTCGATTTTCCATCTATTGGGGATAAAATGGGTCATGTCTAGAAAGGTTATTGAGTTATTGGCAAGTTGGAGAGGCTAGATGGAAAGTCGTAACATAGAAGAAGTTTGGAGGATGACACCTTTGTGCTTAATGTGGTGCATTTGAAAAAAGTGGAATTTAAGGAGGTTTGGAGATCGTGAGATTTTGGTGGTTGAGCTAAAGAACATTATGTTCAAATCCCATTATGTTCAAGTCCACATTTTTCTAGCTTTTTTGAATTTTGGGCTTTTGTTCATCTTGAAAGATGCTATGCCGAGTCCAAAAACTTGTTTATCACAATTTATGAGGAATTAATACTATGAAGCAATAAACAATTCAATCACCAAAATATATAAAGCAATAAAGAGGCAAACACTGATATTTTGGTTACGAAGAGGAAACATTTTAGAAATCGATTTAAAAGTAAAACCTCTCCGGGGCAGCCAAACCCAGGAAATCACTCTTTCTCAAAAGTCAAATGAACACTCATGACACACACATCAACGACTCATGTATTTCACAATGAATATCCCAAACATGCTCCAAATATGCAAAATATACATGAGAATAGAAATGGCAAAAAAAAAAAAAAAAAAGAAAAAAAGACTCATATTGCTAAACCCAAGCAAAGAAAAATGTTCTATTCAATCCATGCTTGTGTGGTGTATGCATAAGCCATTCAAAGAGAAAAATTATCAACTTACAAAATGAGGAGAAATTTTCACCACCATGAGGTTTTGACTAGTATATCAAATCAAAAGTCAAACCTTATCATACTAGGGCCTAGCCACTCTCATCCTATACATTTATCTTTGTAAAACAATTTGCACAAGTTTGACACAGTGAAATAAATTCATTTTGGAATATGATCTTTTGATTATATTTGTTTCACTATTTTGTTTCTTTTTCTCTATGAGAAATTGTTCTTAAACTTGTGGTGCTTATCACAAAAGAGAAAGCAGAAATTTTTAAGCCCTAGGTTCAATTAGCATATGGTCAATTTCAAAGATATGACTGGTCAAAAACAAACCTCAAGTAGTTACCTAACAGACCTCACGTTTAAAATTAAGAAATAACCTCAAATTAAGCTTAAATGTGCACAAGAGATTAAGCATAGGCAAAACGTACCAAATAAGCTCAGGCTTTAGGTAAATACAAAAACAATTCCATTGAAAAACAAATTTTCATCTCATGCATATTAAGAACATTCCATGATGCAAGGAATTAAATCCATGAAAGCAACATGAGAAATTAAAGGACTATCTAGGTGCATAAGACAAAAGAGAGAAAATAAAACAATCAAATAAAATTATTTTTGTCTTTTTGAAATTTTTTTAAAATGAAATGCATACAAACAAAAAAAATCAATGCAAATAGAAAAACTAAAAATAACAAAACAAAGCAAAAGACAACAACATGCTCTAGGATATTCAATAGAATGCATGATAACCAATCCTAGGCATGTGGGTGACTCACTTAACATAAGGTGAGATCACCACCACTCCCCCTCAAGCGGTGAATGGTATCATCCTTCCTAAACCATACTTGAGAAATCTTAGGTCTAGATTTATGACTTTGCTCAAACTTATCTAGCTTAGATAGCACTTCTTTCATCATTATGACCAAACCCTCACTTTCTTTCCTAGAATAGGAATTTTCACTTTTATGCTTATGGGATTTCAAATCAAAACACTTTGGTCGAATATGACCAACCTTTCTACAATGATGACAAGTGGGCACAAACCTTTTAGAAGGTAATTTTCTAGGAGGATGCACGACTCTAGGCTTAGGGTAAAATGCATGATGCTCAACATAAATTTTCTTACCTTTCTTACCATGGAGAGTCGGAGCAGCTGCTTGATTTTCTTTCTTAGGAGCAGCTTTGAATTTCCAGTAGTTTGGTCTAATGTGACCAACAATCCCACAATGGTGGCATGTAGGAACAAACTTACCTTGAGTTTGTTTAACTGAAGGAGTGTTGGAAAAATTAGCCTTGGCTTCTTTAACATTCACAGGCTCAACATTCAAAGACTCATTAGAAGCATGTGAAGTAGATGCACCAGCATTATCAACAATCATACTAGGCTTGTTAGAAACAGATTCTTCAATTCAAAGAAAGCTTTTTAGATTATCACTCGAGGAATTTCGTGAGAGTTCCTTAGAAACATTCAATTCATTCTCAAGTGATAAAGACTTTTCGACAAGCACAGAAATCTCAGATTTCAAAGAATCAATCAAGATATGTGATTTAGACAAATCATTCGCCAAAGATTCTTTCTCAGATTTTAAAGAGTCAATTAAGACATGTGATTCAGACAATTCATTAGCCAAGGACTCTTTATCATGCATAGCATCATGAGAATTAATGAAACTAAATTGAGAGATATTCATGGAAAAAAGAAGTCAAGGATCTACACTCAGGAGTTTAATCCTTTACGGAGTGAACTTGCTCTGATATCAATTGAAAACGCTATACCAACTCTAAAAACTTGTTTATCACAATTTATGCGGAATTAATACGATGGAGCAATAAACAATTCAATCACCAAAATATATAAAGCAATAAAGAAGCAGATACAAATATTTTGGTTATGAAGAGGAAACCTTTTAGAAACCAATCTAAAAGTAAAACTTCTCCGAGGTAGCCAAATCGAGGAAATCACTATCAAAAGATTATCCAGAGATTATAGACACTAGGAACACTTACAACCCTTGGCTCTGTAAGATCGACAAGCCTACAACTCGTCTCCTTACTCTCAATCTTCTTTCAACGTGATTCTCCTTCATTGGACCCTTTCGATAGACTTCTCAACCATAGATTTATTAAAAGAATAACTCAAACTCTAAGAGATTCAATTTAATGCTCACCACATATGATCTCTCTTAGTATAGCCTTTGACGAACTCTCTGGAGGTAAAAATTTGTACCCCTCTTTTTATAGAGGTGTATTTATAATAGCCCCATAATCCCCAGACCTATGACATAGTTTGAAATCATTTAAAACTGTTATAGGTATGGGGTGCCCGGACAGGGCCTTGTGAGCAAGCAAAAACAAGCTTGCTGGAATTGGTGTCCGAACAGACTATTAGCCTGTCCGGACACCCATTGCAGATGAGAGTTACTTGAACTTCTGTCGGTCCTTAATCAACAACTTTGATTGATGAGTGTTTATGGTCTGATTGAGTTGAAAGTTTGCAGGGACATTCATGACACATGAATCCACATTATGAATGGTGGAAATTGGATTCTGAGCATTTTATATCAGTGTTTGAACTCGTAGACAGTAGCCTCTGCATTTTGGAACCGAATTAAGCCAAGAAAAATACTAACACATCTTTTTCTCCTAATTAAGGGTATCTTTTGTATATTTCTTGTGTATTTGGGTTGCGCTCCTCTGTGCTTTCTAATGGGATTTTAGGATTTCAAAATAAAGGTGTTTAAGATTGACCCAGCTCTCAGCTCTGGAAAGCTCAAATTTTGATGGATCAAAATTTGAGCTTTCCAGAGCTGAGAGCTGGGTCAATCTTAAACACCTTTATTTTGAAATCCTAAACTTTAGACTCACAACCCCTCCTAACCCTAACCCCATCACTAGTTGAGTAGATTTCCCTATATGTCCTAAGTTTACCTCTCTCATTCTACCTCTCTATGGAAACATATAGATTTGTTAAAATGGGCAAACCGTGATAAAATGTTTCTTGACTTTCATGAATTTCTGGGATTTAGTAGCTATTAAAGTTATTAGAATTTGGAAGTTGAGAATTGTTGAAGAAACATATGTTTCTTTGGTTTCATAAAAAATCCTACTTCCTCCAAAATGAGATACCATTCCCTCATATTTCCATATTTTTCTTTTCAGAAGTACGAGTGTGAACTTTTTATTTTCTTCCATTTTTCCAATGGGGGTGTTTGTTGGGTCTTTAAATTCTATTATGTTCATTTTTCTCTTGTGGGCATTGTCGGGTGCTTGTGACTGTTGTTGCAGATTTTTTTTTGTTATCTTATTTATTTAGTTATTTTAAATGCTAATAAGTTGCGATGGTTGGCATTTGGGGTTCTCATGTTTAAATGGGATGGGTTTGGATTAATATTAAAACCCCTAATTTGGGTTTGGGGGTGGGTTTAGGTATGAAGAATCTAGTTGGGTTTGAGCTTGTGGAGGCCTTTCTCGATCCGAACCCAACAGTTTGCATCAGTAGCTGCTGCTTGCTGTGCGCAAATTTTTTGATAAGTAATAATGTATTAAAAGAGCGCAGAGGGGCGCAACCCAAGTACACAGGAAGTATACAAGAGAGCGACTAAGTAGGGGAGAAAGAAGAAGAGAACATAAGGAGAAAATCAGAAAAGTTGATCACTAAAGGAGCAAGCCAGCCTGAAGTCCAAGTGAATAAGGTGTACAAAAAGAAAAGAATAAGGTCCTCTAGATTCCTCGACGCATCTTCGAAGCATCTCGCATTCCTTTCCTTCCAGAGGCACCAAAGGAGACAAAGGGGAGCCATCTTCCAAACCACCGCACTACTCGTTCTCCCACCCGCCCACCAACTAGCGAACATCTCTTTTACACTTCTAGGCATAACCCAACACATGTTAAAGCGAGAAAAGATAACATCCCACAACTTCCGTGCGACTACACAATGAAGAAAGAGATGATCCACGGACTCCCCATCCGCCTCACACATACAACATCGATTAATCACAACGATGCCTCTCTTCCGAACATTGTCCAACGTGAGAGGTTTCCCAAGGGCAGCCGCCCATGCAAAAAACGCTACTCTCAAAGGAGCCTTGGTACGCCAAATGCTTTTCCACGGAAAGTGATTAGGAACCTTAAGGGCAAGCATCCTATAGAAAGAGCGGACCTCAAACTTCCCTTTACTTGAGTGAATCCACCACATCCGGTCCTCCCCTTCCCCCCTAATCAAAGACGAGTACAAGAGCGAGAAGAAAGAGGCTAAGGCCATCTCCTCCCAATCATGAATACTGCGGGTGAAAGTAACATTCCAGTGAACCATCCCGTTTACACACTCTCGGATATCCGCAATGGAAGCGTCCTTATTGCAAGCAATATTAAAAAGACCCGGGAAGGCATCCTTGAGAGACGTCTCACCACACCACCAATCCTCCCAAAATTTGACCTTCCCTCCCACACCAGGATCTAATCTGAAGTGACCCCGAAACGACCTCCAAACTCCACAAATGTGTTTCCATAACCCCACCCCATGCGTTCCACGAGGAACTTTGGTGCGCCAACCCCCCCAAACCACCCCATACTTAGCCACCAAAATACTTCTCCACCAAGCTCCTTCCTCATTTGCAAATCTCCATAACCATTTCCCCAAGAGAGCTTGATTGAAAAGATGCAGACTCCGAATCCCTAGTCCTCCCTCAGCAATTGGAGAACACACCTCATGCCAGCTTACCAAATGGAACTTAGTCTCATCCTTGAACCCCCCCCATAAAAAATCCCGTTGAATCTTCTCAATCCGATTCGCCACGGAAATAGGAATGGGAAAGAGAGACAAAAGATAGGTGGGGAGATTGGATAGAGTGCTCTTGATGAGAGTGAGCCTTGCCCCCTTGGACAAATAAGAACGCTTCCAAGGGGCCAACCTTCGAGCAATTTTCTCCAACATGTCATCCCAAATAGCCAACTGCTTGAAAGACGCCCCTAGCGGAAGACCCAGGTACTTCAAGGGCAAAGAACTAGTACCACAACCCAAAACACCAGCCAACTCAACCGTCTCCACCGAATCTCCGACTGGAACCAAAACAGACTTGGCCCGATTAACTTTTAACCCTGAGACCGCCTCGAAACCAATAATGATAGCTTTAATAAATCTGACATTTTCAGATGATGCCCCACAAAACACCAACGTATCATCAGCAAAGAGAAGATGGGAGACAGAAACCCGCCCATGCTCCCCGGCACCCACATAGAAACCATTGATGAAACCCCTACTGATAGAGGCATCAATCATCCTACTGAAAGCCTCCATGGCCATGATGAACAAGAAAGGCGAAAGAGGGTCGCCTTGTCTAACCCCACGCGAACTCCCAAAGAAACCGGAAGGTGAACCATTGATCAACACCGAGAACCTCACCGACGAGATACAATGTTCAATCCAAGAGCACCATTTCTCACCAAAACCGCACCTTTTTAAAAGGTAGAGTAGAAACTTCCAATTCAAGTGATCGTAAGCCTTCTCCATATCCAACTTACACAAGAGGCCGGGATCCCCAGATCTAAGCCGGCTGTCCAGGCATTCATTGGCAATAAGCACCGAATCCAAAATCTGTCTTCCTTTGACGAACGCATTTTGCGGATTGGAAATGGCCCGGTTCAAATTACTTATGCTTTGAGTGGATTGAGCGAATTTCTGCCAACAATTTTCTCAATATCTCTAGCTTTGTAGATTTTATTCTCTCTTTTCTCTTGTTCTTGTTTGTTGCGTATTTTTCTCTTGTATAGTTTTTGTGTACTCAAGTTGCACTCCTTATGCTTTTAATGAATTATTTTGCCTAAAAAAAAAAAATGAAACAAGTAAATCTTTTAAACATATCTGCCCCTTGGATCTTGTGTTATTGAACATCAATTTAGATAACACTTGAATATCACAATCTAGGTCGACTTTGTGTTGCTTGTAACCACAATAAGGGTAGCTTATATTGTGGGGTTGAGATTGAACCTAATTTGGTTGTGGTGACATGCACACAAGATGAAAGTATGCGAAGTGAGATGCTGGATATTCAACCAAAATGTAATTGGGGAAAGAGGAGGGTCTTATTCGGTGTCCCTAGACTGGGTAGTGGAGAGGGTAAATTTTTTTTGTCAAGTAGTTGAATTATTATGTGAAGGTTATGATGATCAAATTTGCAATTGAAGCTAGTCGAGCTCAAAGTGGGGTGAATAGTGTTATAGATTTGAATGGAAAACCGGGGAATAGAGGTAATCGTGAATTAAAGAAATTGATATTTTTGGGGAATTATGACGTTAAGGGAGGCCAATCTCTTAGAGTGATAGGAAAATGGAGGGTGGGAAATGTTCATTATGAAACCTAAGATTATATCATGGAATGTGAGAGGCCTAAATGATAATGAGAAAAGGACGAGGATTAGAGGGTTTCTAAGGGAGTGGAAAGCTAATATTGTGTCTTTGCAAGAGACAAATGGAGGTTATTACTAGGGAAGTGGTTCATAGTTTATGTGGTTGTCATCATGTAGATTGGTTGTATTTGGGGTCGAGAGGGACATCAAGAGGTATTCTGTTAATGTGGGATAGACGGGTGGTGGAGAAGATTGAAAAATGTGTGGGTAGGTGTGTGTTAGCGTGTTCTTTTAGATGTGTTACTTAGAACTTTGAATGGGCATTTACGTGTGTTTATAGGCCAAATGATGATGTGGAGAGAAGATGTCTTTGGGATGAATTGGTTGGATTAATAAGTTGGTGGGACATGACGTGGTGTATTGGGGGGATTTTAATGTCGTTTGGTTTTCGTGTGAAAGATTAGACAAATCAAGGCAGGCACAAGCAATGGTGAAATTTCCAAGATTCATTTTTGGGCAGGGACTTGTGGATATTCCGTTCGTAGGGGGAATTTCAAGTGGTTTAATAATAGAGATGTTGAGGCATGGTTGAGAATTGATAGATTCTTGCTATCTCCATAATGGGAGGAATATTTTTTGAATATTTCTCAGAGATGCCTTACTAGATTACTATTTGATCACTTTTCGTTGATGTTGGATTGTGGTGTGGGGAGCCAGGGTAGCAGCTATTTTAAGTATGAGAATATGTGGATGCAATTAGAGGGTTTTGTAGAGCAGGTCAAAACTTAGTAGGGATCCTATAATTATTAGCATCTTCCTACTTATGCGTTGGCACAAAAATTGAAAGCATTGAAATCTAATTTGAGGAAATAGAATGAGAATGTCTTTGCTAATGTAGCGAAGCAGAAGGAGATGGAGGAGGGTTTCCGTGAGCTTGATTTGATTGCAGAGGAAAGATCATTAACTGAAGATGAAAAATTGAAGAAAAAAGTTTTTTCTAGAGTTGGAGAGGAGTATTCTTGTTGAAGAAGTCTGTTGGAGACAAAATTCAAGGCCCCTTTAGCTGCGAGAGGGAGACAACAATACTAAAATTTTCCATCGTTTGGCAAATTTGCATAGAATGAATAATTCAGTGGTGTCCCTACTAATTAATGGGAATATGATGGCTGATTCAAGAATTATAAAGGAACATTTTGTGAAATTATGAACATTTGTATTTGGAACAATATATGTGGAGACCAAAGGTGGATGGCTTCTCATTCCTTTCCATTGATGAGGCCCAACAAGGTACTGAGCAGGTTGGGCTGTGGAATGGGAGAAAAAATTGGATGGAAAGAGATTTTGAGGAGAGTGAAGTGTGGGAGGTGGTTACCAATTTCAATGGAGATAAGGCACCAAGACATGGCGAGTTTTCTATGGCTTTTTTCTAGAAATGTTGGGAGGTATTAAAAGAGGATATTATGGTGGTGTTCAACTCCACAGCCGAGGGAAGTTTGAGAAGAGTTTCAATGCTACTTTTGTATCTCTTATTCCAAAGAAAGCTGGTGTGGTGGAAATTAAGGATTTTCATCCTATCAACTTAGCGGGAGGTGTGTCAAAAATTATATCTAAAGCATTGGCAAATAGGTCGACGTACTGGGGAAGATTGTCTGAAGTTCTCAGAATGCGTTTATCAGAGGTAGACAAATTTTGGACTCTGTATTGGTGGTGAATGAATGTTTGGATAGTCGGATTCGATCTGAGGAGCCGGGAATATCTTTTAAATTTCAATTGGAGAAGGCTTATGATGATGTCAATCTGGGAATTTCTGCTATTTTTGTTGAAGTGATGTGGTTTTGGGGAGAGATTGAGAGGTTGGATAGATTATTGTATTTCTATGGTGCGGTTTTCCTTTCTTATTAAGGGATCTCATTTTGGCTTCTTTAGTATTTCATGTAGATTACTTTAGGGGGATCCATTGTCTCCATTATTGTTTGTTTGTTATGGAGGTATTAACTAGGATGATATCTGCAACAGTGGATAGCGGGCTTTTATCTGGATTTTTGGTGGGATTGAGGAATCATGAGGAGATGATTGTGTTGCATTTGTTGTTTGCAGATGATACGTTGATCTTTTGTGAGCCTAGTTGTGAACAACTCCGTAACTTGAGATGTCTTTTCTTATGTTTTGAAGCAGTGTTGGGATTGAAGATGAGCTTGTCTAGGTCAAAGATTGTTCCTGGTAGGCGATGTGGAAGGCTTGGCTACCATTCTTGGGTGTAGAGTGGCTTCGTTGCCTATGAAGTATTTGTGTCTTCCTTCGGGAGCTCCTTACAAGGCTTTTACCATTTGAAATGGCATTATTGAGAAGATGCATAGGTTGGCAAGTTGGAAGAGACTTTATTTATCAAAGGGAGGTAGGTTAAAGTTGATAAAAAATAGTCTTTCTAATTTACCGACGTACTACTTGTCATTGTTTCATCAAGTGAAGTGGTCAAAAATGTGTACCCTAATCATTTTAGAGGGTTTGGAGGTAAAAAATCTGATTTAGTTTGATCAAGTCCTTTTGGATAAGTGGTTGTGGAGGTATGTTATGGGGAGGGAGGCCCTGTGGATATTGGTGGTGGGCTTTAAGTATGATAGTTTGAGAGGTGGCTGGTGTTCTAAGGAGTTTGGGGGCCCCCTTGGCGTGGGAGTGTGGAAATATATAAGGAGGGGTGGGAAGGTTTTTCTAAATTTGTCAGGTATGAGGTAAGAGATGGAACTAAGGTGCTGTTTTGGCATGATGTTTGGCGTGCAGAAGAGCCTTTAAATTGCTCATTTTTGAAATTATTCACTATTGCTCATGATAAGGATGTGTGGGTGGCAGATCATATGTAGTTCCGAAATGGAAATATTCATTGGAATATTATTTTTACAAGACCAGTGCATGATTGAGAGGTGGAAGTGGTCTGTATTTTTTCTTTTAGTTGTATTATGAAAGAGTAGGGCAAGGTAGTGAGGATAAAATTTGTTGGATTAAGGATATCATTTGAAGTTAAAGTCGTACTATCTGGTGTGGTCTACTCCGGTAAGCTTCCATTTTCCATGGAAGAGTATTTAGAAAGTTAAGGCTCCCTTGAGAATGGTGTTCTTTGTGTGAACAGCGGCTTGAGAAAAAATCTTAATTTTGGATAATTTACTTAGGAGGAATGTTATGGTTGTGAATTAGTGTTGTATATGCAAGAAAAATTGAGAGTCTATTGATCACCTTCTTCTTCATTGTGAGGTGGAAATAGAACTGTGGAGTGCACTTTTCCAGTTGTTTGGTGTTGTATGGGTCATGCCTCGTAGGGTGAGCAAGTTGTTGAAGAGTTGGAGGGGACAATTGGAACACCGTACTGTTTTGAAAATATGAAAGTTGACTACTTTGTGTTTAAATGTGAGGTATTTGGAGACAGAGGAATGAAAGGAGCCTTGAAGATCATGAGATTGTGATGTTAGAGATGAAGAAGATGATGTTCCAATCCTTTTATACTTGGAAGACTAGCATGAAATAATTTGCATATTTCTAATTGTTTTGAGTTTTGGGTATTTTGTTCTTCATTTCCTACACTTTAGGGGTTATCTGTGTATACTTCATTCCACACGGTTATGTGGAATGAAGTGATCGAAAAGATGGAGCGTCAGATGGCAGGTTGGAAGAGAATGTACCTCTCTAAAGGAGGTCGTTTAACCCTCATCAAGAGCACTTTGGCTAATCTCCCGACTTACTTTTTATCTCTATTTCCGATTCCTGCTAGTGTAGCCAAAAGGATTGAGAAAGTCCAGAGAGATTTCTTGTGGGGAGGAATGGGGGATGAGCCCAAGATGCATCTAGTAAGTTGGGACCAAGTTTGTACCCCTATTCGTTATGGTGGGCTTGGTATTCGGAAGATGCATCAGTTTAACCAAGCTCTCTTGGGGAAATGGCTTTGGAGATATGCAAATGAGAACGAGGCGCTTTGGTGTAAGTTGATCAAAGCTAAGTATGAAGACCAAGAAGGTGGGTGGTGCACGAAGGAGGTTTCGGGCTCTCATGGTGTGGGGCTTTGGAAGCATATTCGGAGAGGATGGAATTTCTTTGCCAAAAGTATTCGGTTTGAGGTGGGGGAGGGCTCAAAAGTCCGTTTTTGGCATGATATTTGGTGTGGGGACAATTCTTTAAAGCAAGATTTTCCATCCTTATACAGTATCGCCAGAAACAAAGAAGCTTGGGTGAAGGATAACTTTTTTGGAAGGAATGGGGTTGTTGAGTGGAATGTCATTTTCATACGATCGGTACAAGATTGGGAGATGGATTTGGTTTCTCCTTTTTTTGATCGGTTGTATTCTTGCAAGGTTTCCCTAGGCAACGTAGACCGTATTTGCTGGGCGCCGTCCAAGAAGGGCAAGTTTGAGGTGAAATCGTTCTATAAGACCTTGACCATTTCTAACCAAGAGGAGTTTCCTTGGAAGAGCATATGGGGTACTAAGGCGCCTCAGCGGGTGGCTTTTTTTGGGTGGACAGCAGCCTTAGGCAAAATTTTGACTCATGATATGCTTCGTAGGAGGAACATAGTGGTTGTGGAGTGGTGTTGTATGTGCAAGAAGACCGGAGAGTCAGCCGATCATCTTCTTCTCCACTGTGAGCTTGCAAGTGCTCTTTGGCACATGATTTTTCAGCGGTTCGGGTTGCTTTGGGTCATGCCTAGCCGGGTGAGGGCCTTTTTTGCTAGTTGGTGGTCGGGAGGTCGCTCTCGAAGCGCGGTTGTTTGGAAGATGATCCCTCTGTGTCTTATGTGGTGTATTTGGAATGAACGAAATGCTAGATGTTTTGAAAATTCCACTAGGACCATAGAGGAATTGACTCATTTCTTCTTTTGTACTCTTTACTCTTGGACGGCCGCTTGGCTAGCTCCTTTAGTGATTAGTTTCTCTGATTTTCTTTTTCATTTCTCTCCCTCCTAGGCGCTCTCAGTTTATACTTCCCGTGTATATGGGTTGCGCCCCTTTGCGCTCTTTTATATCATCATCATTACTTATCAAAAAAAAAAAAAATCTGTGTATACTTCTTGTATACTAGGGTTGTGTCCACTCCCTTAATTATGTATTAGGCCTTTAGCATCTGGACAGCAGCACCCTTACGCATGGGTTACGTACTTTACTTTAACAGACTAAAATGAAACATGCAAGTAGCCCTTAGTGTGGTGTGGTTGTTCGGGCTTTCTTTTTTTCCGGGGGGGATGGTTCTAGGTGTTGGTGTGGCATGTGTCCATTATTCATACATCCATTGGAGATTATGTTTACTCAACTATATGAGGATTACGAAGTCTCACAAACCCTAGCACCATTACAACTTGGATTATGGACTTCAATCTCAGAGTTGCAATTTGATTTGAAGACATAATCATAACAAATCCATGCACACAAAATGTATACATGCACGCATGCACCGGTATTTATTTTATGTCAAAGTAAATATATATTTGGTATTTTATTTTGTTTTGCCTTTATCAGTTTGTTGTAAGATTTGTGTATCATCTCTTCTTCTAGAAGACGTAGCTTTGGATCCTTTATGGCAATAGTAGAATTCAACCTTGCACTTTTTCCACATGTATTCTAATTTGTACAAAATTTACTGTTAATCTTTCAGAAGTATGCAATGCAACAAGCTTTCAAGACAATGATGGGACAGATGAATTCTCAAAATAACCAGTTCAACGATACAGCTTTTTCTTCGGGTTCACCTTTTCCATTTTCTATGCCTTCAATGCCAGCTCCTTCAACCTCACCTCCTCCAGTCACTTCTCATTCTGCTGTTACAGTAGATGTGCCTGCAACAAATGTGGAAGCAGCACCTACAACTGTTGTGAAAGATGAATCAGAAGTAAAAAAGGAATCGAAGAGACTCGGTAATAATTAACTTCTTAGCATCTTCATAACATGCCGTATGTGCCTGTTATAGTTCAAATGCAATATGTGTGAGGACTTTGAAGATGTTGCTCCAGTTTAGATATATATCTTATTTATTACCTTCTTCCTTTTTGCTTATATTTGTCGTACTTTTAGTGACTTCTACATCCCTAATATAGAGTTTCTTACTGATTTAAAAAGTCTTATTTTTAGGTTAAAATTAAAAATCTTCTAAATCTAATTTTGATGCTTGAACTTATTGAACTTCAAATATTGATGAATTGCAGTCTTACTTTTTAAATAACTGATGTCCGTTCTAAATTCAAAGTTTGAAAAATTGTTGTAAACAAAGGTAGAAATTTCACGACTGTTATCTATTCTTGTGGAAAATGAGTAACTTATCTAGGCCATGAATCATTCTGTGGCTATTTTAGGCGTTAGGGGAGGAAATAAATACACCTGTTGTTTTGTATTGATGCACATAAGAAAGTTTCTAAAAACTGCCTGGATTTGCACTAAGAAATTCTCAGCTCAGTATAAAAGAGCGGAGATTTATAATAAAATTGTAGAACTTACCTTTTGAGATATACTTTTGCTACCTCTAGAGTTAGTCTCCTGTTGATTGAAGTCTTTAGGTAGTGTTTTAATAGTTCGGCTTTTAATTCAGAAAGAATATTCCACTCCTTCAAATTTTTACCAAAGCTTAGTCATTATACCCTTTGCCACTGGCATAGGTTTCTTTTTTTTTTGATAAATTTTTTTTTATTATTTTAATTGCGGGAGTCGAACCCAGTCCCTAGTGCATGCCCAACCTCATGGGAATTCCCTTGAGACCATTGAACTACCACCACTGGCATAGGTTTCTACCCTTTTCTTTTTTCTTCTGTAGTTTTTTCTTCTCTAAGAGCACATTTTTGGATGTAGCGATTCATATCTTTCCATTCTCCTTTTTCAGGCTCAATAATATTTTTCTTAGCTACTCCAAGTAGTACACCCTTTAACAATGAGTATTCTTTGGTTCTTCCCATTCTTCACCATCTGTTTTGGTCAAAGCTCCTTACTTGATGCAGGTTGGATAACAGTCGGGCATTTGGTACTGCGATCGAGCGCATGGTGTGACTGCAATTGAGCGCTCGGTCTGTGATCGATTGCCTGCGTGCTGCAATTGAGCGCACGCGGGACCTTTATGTTATTTTCTGCGTTTTAATTAGGTTAAACTGTCTTTATTTCATTGTTTTAGTAGGATTAGGGTTTTGAGAGTCAATATTGCGTTATTTATTAGGTTTAAGGTTTTAGGGGTATTTATGTCATATTTTATTAGGTTTGTGAGTCTTGGGGCTATAAATACATGCTTATAGCCTCTAATTTATCAGTAGTTTATGAATATTATTTGGTTTTCTCAATAAGAATACTCAGAGTTGAGTTTCTTTATTACTTTTCCTTAAATTCATAGATAGCATCTATTGATTTGAGAAGGTTTCTTTGATTCTTGTGATAGTCTCACAATCTTAGAAATATTTATTCCTTCTACTTCTTGTTTTCTTATTCATCACTATCCATTGCTGCATCAGTTGGTATCAGAGCTCAAGTTACTTTCCATGAATGGGGAGGAGCAACCGTCTAGCAGACATGAACGAAGTGCACGTGTGCACGGTGGCAGCACGTAAGGAGCAACCGGCGATTCGTTAGCGGCACATAGAGGAGAGGTTTGGTGGTCTAATCGTGCGGAAGAAGGGGCGTGCGCGCACCAACACGGGGTCCCTACTAATCACTTGGCCGACATGGATGGTCCGAGCGTTCGTCGTCGTCAACCAAGACCGCGGTACGCGGGGGCTGGAGACAAATTTATCGTTGAGGGTGAACCTGTCAATCCTTATGCGAGGCGCAAAATGCGGAAGCAATTTCCAACGGCACAAGCCCATGTT
This sequence comes from Corylus avellana, assembly GCF_965113065.1. Lineage (NCBI taxonomy): Eukaryota > Viridiplantae > Streptophyta > Magnoliopsida > Fagales > Betulaceae > Corylus > Corylus avellana. The sequence goes on from NC_142493.1 coordinate 14,113,450, forward strand.
ATATCACGGGACGCAGGCGTCAAGCTCGACACCCAAAAAGAAACGATAGAAAAGTCCGGAAAAAAGAGGGTGCCTAGGGAGGCGGCAGAGATGATGAATCAATCGGCGATTCGTTGGCAATGCATGAAGGATGATGTGGAGATACTGCGGAAACAAATAGAGGCCTTCACGACCCGAGTTAACAACATGGGTGGCCCTAAAGTTCGCCACTATCAAACAACTCCACGCTTTGTGAATGAACATAATGTGGTTGTCGCTCGTAGGACGCAATCTCAACGACGGAAGGCATGGATTGAGACGGAGATGCCGCGACAGGCCAATTTGACCATTATTCGCGAGCCTCAAATCCATCAACCAAATCCATATTCTGTGGAGTTCGTTGATGAAGAGTTTAGACATGAAGATGTTGAAGATCCTTCGCAAGGATTCGTGGATTGGAATTCTCCACCAACCTATGATGAGGTGCCCGAAGAAGATGACTCATGGGAAGAGGAAAGACCTACGGAGGAGCACAAAAAAGATGGGTTTTTTCCCATGTTTGGCGGTCTCTATCCCGAAGAAGATGACCCATTGGAAGAGGAAGAATACACGGTTGACATTGACGACTATGAAGAGGTTGATGAAAACGTTTCAGGTGAAGTGCCTAATTTTAATGATGAAGAGGTTGCTTATGTTGATTTCCTTGGTGTTGAAGATATTTTAAATTCACCTAACGAAGATTATGGTGAGTTTTATGCGGATGAGGAAAATTATATGTTCACAAGGGAAATAATGGTTGACCCGTTCTTGAGTATTTTCATGGCACGTGGAAGGGAGAAGGAACGAGAAAAGTATGGCAAATCTGAGATATTGCCAAGTAGCGTGTGGGGCTTTCACGACAACCATCAAGGTATTTCGATGATGAGATGCGCCACTCTTATTGTGGGGTGGTATTTTGTCTTGATCTTGAGGAAGGACGAGTGGAATGAGTTGATTGGGCATCCGAAGGACCGTGGAAAGAACCGGCCGAATTCGAGGATGAATTCTCTCCAACCAGGGGAGAATGATGCAGGTTGGATAACAGTCGGGCGTCTGGTACTACAATCGAGCACACGCTGTGACTGCGATCGAGCGCTCGGTCTACGATCGATTCCCTGCGTCCTGCGATCAAGCGCACGCAGGACCTTTATGTTATTTTCTGCGTTTTAATTAGGTCAAGCCATCTTTATTTCCTTGTTTTAGTAGGATTAGGGTTTTTGGAGTCAATATTGCGTTATTTTATTAGGTTTAGGGTTTTGTGGGTATTTATGTCATATTTTATTAGGTTTATGAGTCTTGGGGCTATAAATACATGCTTATAGCCTCTAATTTATCAGTAGTTTATGAATATTATTTGGTTTTCTCAATAAGAATACTCAGAGTTGAGTTTCTTCATTACTTTTCCTTAAATTCATAGATAGCATCTATTGATTTGAAAAGGTTTCTTTGATTCTTGTGATAGTCTCACAATCTTAGAAATATTTATCCCTTCTACTTGCTGTTTTCTTACCCATGCTATCATTCTGTTATTAAGTCATTTATTGGCTCATTCGAAATGAATGGACATTAGATATTGTTCGTGGCCGCATGAGGTTATGTTCTGGCATATCTCGTTGGAGGATTGCGTAGTGTTTGTTTGTCAATTCAATATGGGTTATTTGGGATACTTTTATATCTATTCCTGCATTGTGAGGTTGCAACTGAGATATGGAATGCGTTTCTTCAACTCTTTGGTGTTAGTTGGGTTATGCCGCGAAAGGTGAGTGATTGCTTGTGGAGTTGGAGGGGACGGTTGGGTAATCGGCTTGCTTTGCACATGTGGAGGCTGATTCCATTGTGTGTGATGTGATGTCGATGGCGAGAACGGAATGTACACAGCTTTGAGGATTGTGAGAGCGACATTATTGAGTTGAAGAAATTGGCGTTAAATACTATGTTCTCTTGGAGAGTGACTTGGTCTTGCATGTGTCTACATTTTCTGATTTCTTAGAGCTTTGTAATTCATTTTCTAGTCAGTAAGGGATACTTTGTATACATCCTGTGTACTTGGGTTGCGCCCTTCTGCGTGTTTGATAATATATATTACTTACAAAAAAAAAATGGTGAAGAACTTCGTAACTTGAGATACCTTTTTCTTATGTTATGAAGCGGTGTCGGGGATGAAGATAAACTTGTCTAAATTCGAGATTGTTCCCATAGGCGAGCGAGGTGGGGGATGTTGAGGGTTTGGCTAGCATTCTTAGGTGTAGAGTGGGTTCGTTGCCGATAAAGTATTTGGGTCTTCCGTTCGGAGCTCCTTATAAGGCTTCTACCAATTAGAATGGCATTATTGAGAAGATGTAACATAGGTTGGCGGGTTGAAAAGGCCTTTGTTTATCATTGGGAGACAGATTAACTTTGATAAAAAGTGCTGTTTCTAATTTACCATTGTATTACATGGCCCTTTTCCCAATTACAGTAGGAGTGGCTAATCGGCTAGAAAAACTTTTGAGGGACTTTCTTTGTGGGGTATTGGTGATGATTTTAAGTTTCATCTAGTGAAGTGGTTGAAAATATGTACATCGAAGATCTATAATTTGATATAAGACATCTAAAAGCAGAGAATAAATTCTTCCACTTGCCCTCATCCAGTTGAAAAATTAGGCTTGTAGCTCTTATTATGTATTTGTGCTTATGTGTGCATGTAAAGAACTAAGATTTAAATTAGATCCAAGATGTCTAAAAGCAGAGAAGAAATCCTCCAATTGCCTTCATTGAGTTGAAAAATGATCCCGAAGACTCATTTTCAATCCAAGTGTTGGGACTGTTATGCTATTGCAAATGATACTACTCTGATGTCTATTAAGCTAGTTTCTCCAACACTGACCTAGATACAACCTAAAAAGTCCTGAACAAATAACTCCCTATGAGCAGTGCAATGAATAAAAATGATGCTCTGAATTGCTGTCAACAAAAAAAGAATGCCATTTTTGCTAGAACTTTTCCTACCAAATGGTCTCCTAGAAAAATCAACCCCTAGACCTCCTTCCAATGCCCGATAATAAGATCTTATGTAAAATTTCTTTCCATCACAGTAACTTGCACCACATCAAGTAAATCAAAGTTTTCAATAGATAAATATACAATTAATTTGATGCATATACCTCAAAATATCAAATAATTTTCAACAGATTCAAGCTGCCTTGTCTACTGCAATATCAAACAATTTGGGTAGTAAAATTTTCAAAGTTCTTCTCCATACCTTAAGTTCTACCGAAATTGAGTTCAACTAGATTTTTGTCACTTACCAATAAAATTAAAAAGAGTTCGACTTTAAATAGAAAAAGATCCTGGAAGGAGCTTTCATATTAGAACTCTAATCCAACTTGTACTAACAGCTTTCGTAGATGTTTCTCCGGAAGAAGCTGAGCAAAAGAGCCCTTATGAAAGTTTAAAAGATGCCAGTGGAACAAGTTCGTTCAAGGATGCTCAGGTGGTAAGTATTTGTTGTTGAGCTTTTGAACGAGCTGTGATGTTTAAGTTAATGTCTTAAGGTTTAACTATTTGAGCATTTTTTAAGGTTTCTCAAAATGGAGCTGCTTCTGAGCGCATAGGTGGTTCTGAATGGTCTCAAGCTACCACTAACCCTGCCGGTTCTGAGTTGTTCCAATCTACCCGTAACTCCACTGCTTCTGAGGGGTCCCAATCTTCGGGTATGTAGTCAATTGCTTTTATTATTATTATTACTAGATTGCATTGACCATTTGCAGTCCTTCATTACATGGTTTGCTCCCTCGGTTTTATTACTGGCTTTTCTGTTAACTTTTGTTTCTAGTAAGTGTAATATCTTAAATCTATACCAGGACTTGTTTTACTGATATCATTAGATGAGTTCTTTAATTCTAGAATTTATTTCTTAGTTCAAGATTCCTATGTGGTCTTGATGGGTAGTTGGTTGTTGTAGATGGAAGTATTTGGTGTCAGGAGTAGCTAATCGTTCACCAAGGAATTAATGGAATTTATTTAGAGTTTAATAGGCAATCTGCTCACAAGTTTTATGTTGTGTAGTGCTAACTTCATTGAAAATATAAATATAATTTCAAATCAATATCTTAATCATCAAAGTTCTTTGAAGCAATATTAATTGAAAAACTTGGTTGGAAATGAAAGCCTATTGCAACTCAGACCCTCCAACATTAGTCATTAATGTATCTTCGAAATTAATGTTTGAATTCATGGTACAAATTTTACACTGCTTTGGTATCTCTTGAAACAATTTAAGTGAATTTCCAGTGTTTTTCTATATTGGTTTCATATGATATAACATGACATTTATGAGTGTTTATTTCCTTATGCATTAACAAAAGAAGGGATTTTGGCAATCCTGATTATCAGATTTTGCGATTTTAAAATTATTCTTACATTCAATTTTGTTCGTGAACTTTTGCAAATCATATATTTGACTAGTGTTGACCACCTCTGCCACATTACCTCAAGCACCACCAAACCACTCTACCACTTTCCCCACCTCCACCATTTTTGTTACATCTTATTAGATTTTGAAGTCCTAATTTCTTAAGAACACAAACTAGAAGATTCTTTGAATGGGTCTCACCAATTATGCATCTTTTCAATAAAACTTTCTGCACAAACAACATATATTTAAATCCAATGGTTTATTACCTTTATTCTTCCACCTCTCCTTTACTCACTTGTTCAAGATTTTTTTTATTTTTCTAATCATGTAGTTATCCCCAAAACCCATTGGAATAGTCTTAATTTCTGTCTTTGTTTAATTCTGTAACCAGTTATTTGTTAGTTCTGTGACCGGTTCTTTGTTAGTCAGGCTTTTCATTTTCTTCCTTCCGCTTGTTCACTTTCTTCTTCAGCTTCTTCCACCTGCTTTGATACCACTGTGTGAAAACAGCTGCCTTCTTAACATTGTTGATGTTTCAAGCAAAATTATTGAGTTTTAATTTTTTTGGTAGGCTGCATGGGCTCTTGTTTGAAACCAGCGAAAATCCTTTCTTTTGATCAAAGCACTAGAATTTTGAGACTCCACCTTGGCCTTTTCTTTCATTGGTAAAATTAACATGTACAGAACTGAACCAGCTGCATACTGACTTAGAAAACATAAACTGAGACTTGATCTGAAATTAACTCTACAATGCCCCAAGAGGACCCACATGACTTTATCTATCCCAAATCAAGCTTGAGCTCTGCTAGCCGTTTCTGCCTCTTCGTCTTCAAGATTTCTGCGTCCATGTTTTTCATGTATGAGACAATGGAGAGTTTTGGTTGTATGCTTTGTGTATAAGTGCTTTGCGGTAAATTTTTATTGAAAATATATATGCAAGACAGTGTGGCTAGGCTGCACAAAAACCAAATCTTGCAGAAGGCTAAGAAAAGTCTGGAAGCAAATTAGTCTATGTATTATCTTATCTATCTGTCATTATTTTTTTTTTTGATAAATAAGTAATTCATTGAAAAGCGTAGAGCAATGCAACCCTAGTACACAGGATATATATAAAGAATGGCCTCACTAAAGGCAAAAAGAGGAACATAAAGACAAAAATTGAGGCATAGTGTAAAACTGAGACACATTAAAAGCGTCTCCCCAATAAAACAGAGTCTAGATAAACAGCTTTTTGAGCTCATCCAGCGTCCTTTATTGATCTTCAAAACATCTTGCATTCCGCTCTCTCTAAATAGTCCACATTAGACATAGTGGGGCTATTCGCCACACCTCCTTTGCTGCCTTTGCTTAACTATTACCTCTCTGACCGTGCCAACAAGCTAACAAATCTGCCACCCTTCTAGACATGACCCATGTGACATCAATTGAGTAAATAACACACTCCATAAAGCTCATGCTACTTCACAGTGAAGGAGAAGATGGTTGACAGATGTGTCACTCTGCTTACACATACTTCCACCACAATGATACCTCCCTTACGCAAGTTCTCTGAAGTCAGAATCTTTCCAAGAGTTGCCGTCCACACAAAGAAACTTACTATCAATAGAACTTTAACTTTCCATACATTACTCCACGAGAAAGAGGAAGCTACCACATCTGTCCCCGAAGAAGAAAGCATGCGAAAAAAAGACCTCACCTCAAAAATCTTTCATTTGGAAGGAGTTCACCACATGCAGTCCATCCCCCCAGTCGACTATGAAAGGCATATAACTTTCCAAAAAAAGTCATCACCACCTCTACCTCCCAATTCTGGACCGCTCTTAAAAAGGAACATTCCACTGTATAACACCATTGGACAGCTGCATATGATCCCTAACCCATACCTCCTTATTACTCGCAATTCGAAATAATTCAGGAAAAACTTCCTTCAAAGACTGATCCCTACACCAAGTATCATGCCAAGACCTAATGTGGGAACCATCTCCTATTCCAAATCTAATAAATCTCAAGAAAAATCCTCACCCTCTCCTAATAGGTTTCCACATGCGAAGTCCATAAGGGCCTTCCACCACCTTCGTACACCAACCGCCATTCATGCACCCATATTTGACCTCAACAACCAACTTCCAATACGCTTCCCTTTCTGTAGCATATCGCCATAACCATTTTCCCAATAAAGCGAGATTGAAATTGCACAGGTTCCGAATTCCCAAACCACCTCCTTGCATGGGAGAGCAAATTTGAGACCATTTCACTAAGTGGAACTTAGGGTCCTCATTGAGACCACCCCATAGGAAATCTCGTTGTAGCTTCTCCAATATGTTCGCCACACTCACAGGAATAGGGAATAGAGACAAAAAAATACGTAGGAAGGTTGAACAAAGTGCTTTTAATCAGTGTGATCCTCCCGCCCTTTGATAAATATAGTCTCTTCCAACCCGCCAATTTCCTTCCTATCGTCTCAACAATACCTGTCCAAATGGTGGTAGACTTGTATGGCGCCCCCAGAGGAAGACCCAAATATTTCATAGGTAATCCTGCCACCTTGCAACCAAAAATACTCGCCAGCCCATCAACATCCTTTACCTCACCAGTTGGAACAATCTCAGACTTCAGCAAATTATTTTTTAACCCCGAGACAGCTTCAAAGCATAGAAAAAGACTGCAAATTTCGGAGTTGGTCGTCGTTTGCCCCACAAAATATCAATGTATCATCAGCAAACAAGAAATGTGAGACACTGAATCCGGGATTATTTCTTGTTCCCACTGAAAAACCAACAAGAAGGCCACTATGTTCTGTAGCCACCATCATTCTACTCAGTGCCTCCATAACAATAACAAATAGGAAAGGAGATAGCAGAGCCCATTGTCTTAAACCTCGAGTACTACTAAAAAATCTGAGGGTCCTCCATTAATCAAAACTGAATCTCGAACTGTAGAAATACAAAAAGCTATCCAATCTCTCAATTTCTCCCCAAACCCACTTTGTTGCAATATGAATAGTAAAAAATCTCAATACACATGATCATACGCCTTTTCTAGGTCCAACTTACATAACAAATTGGGTTACCCAGATCTGAGACGGCTATTAATGCATTTATTAGCTATCAGAACTGAATCCAAAATTTGTCTCTCCTTAATGTACGCATTTTATGACTTCGATATGATCTTCTCTAACACTGTTTTCAATCGATTTGCTAACACTTTAAAAATCAATTTGTACGCAACACCCACCAAATTTATAGGTCGAAAGTCCTTTAGCTTGTCTGCCCCTACTTTCTTAGGAATTAGCGCTATAAATGTTGCATTCAGACTTTTCTGAAAACTCCCCTTGCTATGGAATTCTCTGAAAACAGCCATTATATCTGCTTTAATCACTCCCCAACATGTATGCACAAAACCCAAGGAAAAGCCATTAGGACCCGGTGGCTTGTCTCCTTGTAACTCCTTAACTACCTCAAACACCTCACTCTCTTCAAAATCCCTTTCTAACCACAAGCCCTCCTCACTTCCAATAGATTGAAAGGATAAATCATTAGATATAGGCCTCCAACTACAACTCTCAGTGAACAAGTGTGTATAAAACAGAACAATATGCGCCTTGATATTTGTGGCTTCTGAAGACAGAGAGCCATTGACAATTAAAGACTCAATGGCATTGTTCCTTCTATTTGAGTTCGCCATCCTGTGAAAAAATTGTGTTCTTATCCCCCTCCCACAACCATAGAGCCCGAGATTTCTGACGCCAGCTAACTTCCTTACACAACAGCAATCTCTCCAACTCCATAGACAACTCATCTTTGCTCCTCCTTTCCTCCTCTTCCTGACATTAGAACTATTGACAAGGCCATCTCTAGGTTCATTATATCAGGACATCATATACTATTCAAAAAATATTAAAGTAGTAAAGAATATAAATGCATCTAGGCAGTTGTTTAGATTCTTTGGAGGAAAATTTTGGAGTCTTTTACGCTGAAAGTTGATGTATCCTTTGTTGCTACTAGATATTAAATATGTCCTTGAATTTGTTGATTGTCTTTATAGTTATTAGACCATGCTCATATCAAATAGATGTTGTTTGTATTCCTGTTACTTTTAAAACATATACATATATGATGGTGATTTAATGCATGTATTATGTGCAAGGGCACATGTTTGTCTGCTAGGTTCATTGCTGTATCCTATTACATGCTGTGAATGCATGTCTCTTTTTTCATACAAAATTTTGTTCCTCAGATCCCACTTTTGTCATACAATGGATATGATTTAACTATTTGCATGAGTATGACTTCTAATGGCAGACTATTTTTGCCATATTAATCTCAGTTTTTGTTTTTCTTAAGATTTAATCAGATATTCTAAGTATGTTCTTATTTTATATTTGGATAGGAAAATCTGTCATATCGGTGGAAGTTTTGGAGAAAATGATGGAAGATCCAACAGTGCAGAAGATGGTTTATCCGTAATATGGCTTCTTTGTCTATTTAACATTTTATGCTTTTCTAATTATTATAATGATCTATCTTGCGTTGTGGTGTCTAAATTTCTTCCTGAACATTTCTTCTTGTTGCTAAGGTTTAAACATTAATTAGATATTAGAAGTTTCAATAATCACATCCATGTCTTCGATATGTGCAATATGCAAAGCAATTTGATGTCAGATATTTTCTTTTTCTCAATCCACAGCTTTAAAGAACATGATCGTAGGTCCAATAATCAAAGATTAATAGATCTGTTTTCTGCCCAAAATGGGAAGAGGCTACCATTATTAGCGTACTGACGACATGGTTTACAGTCTAGTGCTAGAGTTCTCTGAACTATAGGTCCCACTCTGACTCTACCAGATCTGCTCATAGGAGTGCCCGTAAAAAGGAAAAAGAAAAAGAAAAGATAAAAAATAAAAACTCATCCTCACTTTTATCACCAAATATACTTCTTGTTTTTATATTTAAAACTATGCAAGCAACTTGATTTCATATACCGTTCCTTTTCCCTTTGCTTGTAAATGTAATTCCACGTGTATTTCATCATAGATTTTTTCTTTCTTTCGTTCTCTTTTTGGGAAAGAAGGGGAGAATTAAGAATTTCGTTCAACCAAAGTAGAAGAACAAAAGATCTGCAAGTCAGCAGTAACAGAGAACACAAGCAGCTGAACTAGCTGCCAACAAATACACAAGTAACTATCTAACAAACCTGACCCAAATCAAGTTCAATCAGAAATACAAAAAGGATTTCTCCAAGGACAACAACTAGCTTTGTTTTGAATGGTGTTTTGAGTTCCTGGGAATCCGTCTCATCTTTGATTTGATGCCACACAAATTGGAAATTGGTTATCTTTAATGTTGTGCCAGACCTCAATAATGAAGGTAATCTCCTAATAAAATGCTAACTCTGACAAAATTTTGTTGGTCCCCTTTAACAAAATTAAAAATTGGAAGATGTAATCTAGGAGAGCTCTAAAAAATTTTAGTGTTTTGTCATACATGTCTGTAGAAAGATAGATGTACATCTGTAAATAAGTATGTACTTTTGATGTGTCTTTTTGTACGTATTCCATAGCTTTGGTACTATAACATAGCATTGAAAAGGAAACTGAAAGGACTAAGATGTCGGCTATTATAGGCCGGCTCGCTGAATGCTGAACCTTGTACATTAAGGCCAAAGACCTTCAACTGGAAAAGTTACTTCCTTATTTCATGGAAGATTCACCCTGTAATATACTTTTAATATTGCTGCGCCATAGGTGGACCAAAACTTCAACATGCTATAACTCCTTACCTGTATCTCAAGTATGCCACATTGTTCACCAAATGTGCGTCAACATGACTACCCCACACTTGGATAGGACACATTGGGTACGTCCTATACATATATCATATATCAACTAGCTTTCTTTACTTATTTTTTGTCGCTGTTTCCTATCCCTGCATCCGTGGCAAAGCGTATGGAGAAGATTCAACGTGATTTCTTATGGGGTGGGATTAATGATGAGTTTAAGTTCCATTTAGTTAGTTGGAACAAGGTTTGTTCTCCGATCTCTGAGAGAGGTTTAGGGATCCGAAATTTGCGTGTGATGAATCAAGCTTTGTTGGGGAAATGGTTGTGGAGATTTGCTCAAGAGAAAGAGGCTTGGTGGAGGAAGATCTTGATGGCTAAGCATGGTGCGGTTTGGGGCGGTTGGCGTTCTAGGGATCCTAGTGGTCCACATGGGGTGGGGCTATGGAATCATATATGCAGGGGGTGGAGGTCACTTCGAGGTCACTTCAGATTTGTCCCTGGTCTTGGGTCCAACATCAGGTTTTGGGAGGACATCTGGTGTGGTGACATGTCTCTCAAGGATGCTTTTCCTGGACTCTTCAATATTGCCACCAATAAGGATGCATCTATTGCGGATAACAGGGAGTGTCTAAATGGCTCTGTGCAGTGGAACGTGTCCTTCATTCGCAGGGTTCATGATTGGGAAGTGGAGGTCTTGGCCTCTTTCTACACGCTCTTGTATGCGCATTCGAGGAGTGGAGTAGGGGAGGATAGGATGTGGTGGATCTCTTCTCGTAAAGGAACTTTTGAGGTAAGATCTTATTACAAGATCCTTGCTTCTACAAATCCCATCCCTTTCCCATGGAAAAGTATTTGGCGCACTAAGGTTCCTTCAAGAGTGGCTTTCTTTGCTTGGACGGCCGTGCTTGGGAAGACTTTAACATTGGATAATGTTTGGAAGAGAGGTATTGTAGTGGTAAATCGTTGTTGCATGTGTGAATCGGATGGGGAGTCAGTTGATCATCTCTTTCTTCATTGTGGGGTTGCGCGTATCTTGTGGAATGCCGTGTTCTCTTAGTTTGGTTTGTGTTGGGTGATGCCTGGTTGTGTTAGGGAGTTGTATGCTTCTTGGTGGGTGGGTGGCAAGTCTCGCAGTGCTGTTGTGTGGAAGATAGTTCCTCTTTGCCTCATGTGGTGCATCTGGAGTGAGAGAAATGCTAGATGTTTCGAGGACTCATCTAGGAATATAGAGGGCCTTGTACACTTTTTCTTGTACACTCTTTTCACTTGGACTACTGGCTAGCTAGCGCCTATAGTGATTAGCTTCCCTGACTTTCTTTTTATGTTTTCTTCTTCTTTTTCTTCCTCTTAGTCGCTCTCTTGTATACTCCCTGTGTACTAGGGTTGCGCCCCTCTGCGCTCTTTAATACATCTTTTTACTTATCAAAAAAAAATATATATATAGATTTTTGAACATCATAAATTTTGATCTAGTAAACTTGTAATTATACATATATTTAGACAGTAGATGAATCAATGATTTACCATAGTTTTTCTAATTAATCTACTTCTGGATCAACTCATGCAAGAGGTCCAAGTTCCTTTGATTTCTTACATTTTTTGTATACCCGAGCATTTCATAAGTGTTATCATGTTTGTAGATTTCATTGACTTGGGTTTTGTAGCAGTTGTCTGGGTGGCATTGGAAATACATGCTGTCAGGGTCATAAATTACAAATAGTTGGCCTTAGGAACTCTCCAGTAATTTGAGATGTTAGGATCTGTGACAGCATTCGTAAGTGTTTCATGTTTGTAGATTTCATGGACTTGGATTTTGTAGCAGTTGTCTGGGTGGCATTGGAAATGCATGCTGTCAGGGTCATAAATTACAAATACTTGGCCTTAGGAACTCTCCAGTAATTTGAGATGCTAGGATCTGTGACAGTGTACAACAGTCAGATGCTTTACATGCTATTATTATGCCAAGGTGGCTGTTCTAATGTTGCAATGATTGATACTTGGTGTTCTGTCTTCTATCTGGGATAAGTTTCATTTATTCTATTTTTTGTCTTTTTCATCTAATTGTTTCTGCTTGCATATAAGTATGTCGTTGATCTTCTTTCATTCTTGTCACACTTGTTATTACTAAGCATTGCTCCACAGAAGTTATAATTGTTTGTGCATACTTAAGTAAATTATCTAGAAATTAGTAACATTGTGTCTTCTGCTATGCCTGTTCTAGCATATATCATTATTATTGGTTTCGGATTTTGTGAAAGTGAATTCTCTTCATATTTCTTTGCAGCCATTTACCGGAGGAGTTCAGGAATCCTGACACCTTAAAATGTAAGTTAATTCAATATTTACCAGCGCAAATGTTTGGAGCACTGTAAACAGTCTCTATACCCCATCCATCTCTAAAAGAAATAAAAAATAGAATAATGTCACTCTTTTACTTCCTTTTTTTTTTTTTTTTTTTTTTGTCCCTTTTTGAGAATGGTTGATCATCGTTCTAGTCTGGAAAAACCTTATATAATTGAATGGAACACACATAACAATATTTCCATTTTTTAGAACCTTAGATGTCAGTTGTGGAAACAATTGATTAGAACTTTATTTTATTTTATTTTTTTAGCATTTTTGTCTGGTGGATGTGATGTGTTTTGTCTGGTGGATGTGATGTGTCTTCCTTCATTAAGGGTTTGTGCATCAGTATCATTCTTATTGCCTGAAATATCTGGTCCTGTTTTTGGGTGGGTTTTGTTTGGTTTGGGTGTTGGGTCTTTCTTGTGCTTGCTTTACTTGAGTGTTTCCTGTTGTATACTGTATGTGTATTTAGGGGCGCCTTACACTTTTTATAAATTTCTCTTTACTTATATATATATATATATATATATATATATATATATATATATATGGTCTCGTTTTGTACATTTCCATTCCTTTTTAATTGCAAGTGAATAATTACTATTATGTCATTGGAGCTACACATCATTAGTCTATAAAGCTAGAATTAATTTTGTTTCTCCAGATCATGAGGTATTGAGTCTAGTTATTTCATGCAAATTTCAGTCTTGGCTTGTTATTTTACACAGCACTAAACTATTAAGGTTTTTTTTTTTTTTTTTTTAATAGGGATGCTACAAAATCCACAATATCGTCAACAACTTGAGGAGATGCTGTAAGACCTTTTTCACCTTTTATTCATACGATCTTGTTGAGACTGCAATATAGTAATGCAGAGATTTTGTGAACAAGTGCTTTGGAAGACATGCTGTAGTATTTTTATTAAAGCTGTGAACAGATTGTGCCAAAGCAATCATTTTTATGTTTTGGTGTAATGTTTTTTTTTTTTTTTTTTTGATAAGTAGAGTCAATGTATTAAAAAGCGCAAGGGGTGCAACTCATGTACACAGAGAGTATACAAAAGAGTCCACTACATAAGCTTTAAACTGAAAAAGACACACAAAGATCTATAAATTCTGCAAGCATTGAAGCTTGCAAAGAATATCCCAAGACCCTCCATGAGAAAGTGTTTGGGGCACCCTTTTCTTCAATTCTATAATTCCCATTTCACAATCCTCAAAACTCCGCGCATTCCTTTCTCTCCATAAGGACCACATTACTCATAAAGGGGCCATCCTCCAAAGTTGCATGACTGTCCGCTTCCCCTTTGCCCTCTCCAACTTCCCAGGCATTCCTTCAAACTCCCCGGCATCACTCACGTTATACCAAATAGCAGAAGAATCATATTCCATACTTCTACAACAGCTTCACAATGCACTAAAAGGTGATCAATAGATTCGCCACTCTTCTTGCACATACAATACTACTCCGTCACAATGATATTTTTCTTTCGTAGGTTGTCTAATGTTAAAATTTTTCCTATAACCGCCGTCCATACGAAGAAAGCCACACACGGAGGAGCTTTACTCTTCCAAATAAGCTTCCACGGGCCATCCACCAGAGCTGGATTAAATCTTCACCTTGTAGAATGACTTTACCTCAAAAATTTCCTCTTCGAGGGAATCCAACTGATTTTATCTACCCCATCATGCCTTACCTGTTGGGAATACAACATTTCGAAAAATCTCGAAACCTCCTCCAGTTCCCAATCATGCGCAGGCCGAATAAACCTTACATTCCAATAAATAGCACCATTTACCATCTCCATATTCTCCTCCACCCATGCCTCCTTTACACATGCTATATTGAACAAGGTGGGAAACAAATTCTGCAGTGATACCTCCCCACACTACACATCCTGCCAAACAAAACACGAGACCCGGTTCTTACCTCAAAACACATGTTGCTTAAACTCATCCCACCCCCTTCGGATACTTTTCCACATTCCCACCCCATACAACCCTCCTACCTCCTTGAAACACCAATCACCCCTCATCACCTCATATTTATTCTCCACTAATTTCCTCCACCACGCATCTCTTACATTTGCAAATCTCCACAACCATTTACCCAATAAAGCTCGATTAAATTGAATCAAATTCTTTACCCCTAATCCCCCCGCCTCCGTAGGCATGCAAATTTTGGACCAATTTACCAAGTGGAACTTGAACTCGTCACCTTCACCTCCCCACAGAAAATTTCTTTATATTTTTTTGATCCGCTTCGCCACAGTCGCTGGAATTTGAAACAGTAATAAGTAGTATGTGGGTATGCTAGATAGCGTACTCTTGATCAACGTTAGTCTCCCACCCTTGGATAAATACATACGCTTCCACCCTGCCAACTTCATCTCCATCTTCTCTATGACCTTATTCCATATAGAGGGGTCCTTATTATGAGCCCCCAAAGGTAGCCCCAAATATATAAACGGCATCGAGTCCACTCCACACTCAAGGATACTTGCCAATCCTTCTACATCTTCCACCTCACCTATAAGAGCAATCACAGACTTCGATAAATTTATTTTCAGCCCCGAAACCACTTCAAAACACAACAACAAACATCTCAAGTTCCAAAGTTGTTCAACCTTTGGCTCGCAAAAAATAATAGTATCATCTGCAAGTAATAAGTGCGACACTTCCATTACCTCATCAAGCCGCGAACCCACCGAGAAACCAGCCTTAAGCTCTCTCTCCGCCATTGCCTTCATCATCCTACTAAATGCCTCCATCACCAACACAAATAATAAAGGGGACAAAGGATCCCCTTGTCTCACTCTCCGAGAACTATTAAAAAAAATTTGCTAGTGTTTCATTAATGAGCATGGAAAATTGTACAGTACAGACACAATGATGAATCCAACCTCTCCCCTAAACCGCATCTCTCTAACATGTATAATAAAAAGTCCCAATTGACATGTTCATAAGCCTTCTCCAAATTCAACCTGCAAATAAGACCTGGTTCCCCAGCTCGAATCCAGCTATCCACACATTCATTCACCATTAACACCAAATCTAAAATTTGCCTGCCTGGTATAAATGCATTTTGGGTATGTGATACAAGCTTCCCCATTACTGAATTCAACCGACTAACCAAAACCTTCGAGATTATTTTATACACCTTGCTTACTAGACTAATAGGTCGAAAATCCTTAATGTCCACTGCCCCAGCTTTCTTTGGAATAAGTGCAACAAAAGTAGCATTAATGCTCTTCTCAAATTGACCACTATCATGAAATTCCTTGAAGACCGCCATCAAGTCCTCCTTAAGCACCTCCCAACATTTCTGATAGAATGCCATAGTAAAGCCATCCGGTCCAGATGCTTTATCACCCTTCAATTTCCTCACCACCGCCCAAACCTCTTCTTCCTCAATATCTCTCTCCATCCATAATCTCTCCCCTTCCTCTATGGAATTAAGATTTTCCATCAAAGGATCTAAGAATGTGGTTGGTCTCTCTTGACACTGCTCAAAATACAGAACTTTATAAAACTGCACAATATGATCCTGTATAGCTGCCGGATCCTCAGTCCTATTCCCACCCACCATCATTGCCGTAACCGTGTTATTTCTCTTATGCGAGTTTGCCAACCTATGAAAGAACTTCGTATTCCGATCACCCTCTTTTAGCCACAATGCTCTAAATTTCTGCCTCCAACTCATTTCTTTGTGAAAGAGTGTCTTCTCTAAGTTTTGGGAACACTCATCTTGCCGAAGTGTCTCCTCCTCCGTTAAATCTCTACTTTCTATTATGCTATCCAGCCCACCCAATACCTCCTCCAACTCCTTTTTACGTTTTACTATGTCTCCAAAAACCTCCACATTCCATTTTTTGAGATCCCCTTTCAAAGCTTTCAACTTACGAGCCAACACATAACTGGTGTTACCTTCGAAAGAATAGGAGTTCCACCAACTCTTGACCTGCTCCACGAACCCCTCCGCTTGTAACCACATGTTTTCAAACCTGAAGGGTATACGACCCCTTCTTCCAGTTCCACACTCCAATATCACTAGAAAGTGATCTGATAATACTCTAGGCAACCTTTTTTGGCATACATTTGGATAGCGTTCCTCCCATTCTGTAGAAATCAAAAATCTATCAAGTCTGGACCCTGCACGCCTATTAGACCATGTGATCCGCCCTCCTACCATTGGAAGATCGATAAGCCCATGCTCAAAAATAAAATCAGCAAAAGCAGTCATTGCTTGCGTTTGTCTTGTAGCCCGTAATCGTTCTCCAGGGTTGCGCACGACATTAAAATCCCCTCCCACACACCAAGGTCGATCCCACACATTCATTACACCTCCTAGTTCATCCCAAAAATTGCTTCTGATACTAGCATCATTTGGCCCATAAACACCAGCAAAAGCCCATTCAAAATTTTTTGTGACACTTCGGAAGATAGGCTACTACAAAATGCCCTACACATTCCTCAACCTTCTCCACCACTAGTCTATCCCACATTAATAAAATACTTCTGGATGCACCCGTAGCTCTCAAGTATAGCCAACCAACATGATTACACCCCCACACACTCCGAATCACCTCAATATTAATAACCTCCATTTTTGTCTCCTGTAAGCACACAATATTCGCCTTCCACTCTCTTAGTCTCCTCCTAATCTTCACTCTTTTCTTTGGCTCATTCATACCTCGCACATTCCACAAAATTATTTTTGGCTTCATTAACAAGATTTTCCAGCCCTCCGTTTTCCATTCACTTTACGCGATCCCTTCACATTATAGTTCATTGTGCTTTCCAACCACTTTAATTCACGACTACCTCGATTCCCCACTTTATCATTCCCCTGTTGACCACTACCCCTTCGCCCATTTGCTCTATTGGTCTCGATGGCAATAAACAATGCCAGCAACTCCTCCTCATGCCCATCACACTTGAGTCCCAATTCTAGCACCCGTTCTAATACCCAATCCGGAGACACAGGCTGAGTTTCTCCCGCTCCCATAATGGCTAGGGGTGGAATATCTAAAAACTCTGCCCTTCCCCATTTCATCTAGTAGTCCAACCCTTTCTATTATTGCACCAACCCCCTCACCAACGTCCAGACACTGCTTGGCCACCCTCGCCTCTACCATTTCTTCAACTTCCAAACCTTTAGACTGCTCCATAAGTGTCACCACAACCAGCCCCACCTCGCCGGTAGTTTCTGCACCGCCGGGTGCCTTAGTTGTCGCCTGTATGTCTCCGGCGGTCTTTCCAGTGAGTTCTGGCATTTTCGAAAACTTACCCACAAACTGACCCATAGCTTAAATATCTCCCAATTGTTTTGTGCTCCCCTCTTCGGCCCTGTCTGCTTCAGACTCACCCTACTCTGCTACCCCTGTTGCCACCTTACCTCCTGTCACCGTCTCTGGTGCCATGAAAACAAAGCCGGCAAGGTCTAGGCCTTCTCTAGTACCATCTTCGGCCATCTCTGTCTTGTTTTCAGCCTGCCCAGCTTGTCCTTCCTTCTCATCGGCGTGTTTTGTGCCGAGAAACTCCTTTAGTTGCTCTGGGGTCTCATTCCGATCAGTCGCCGGCGATTCTGCAGTCATCGGTTGGTACGTGTGGTCCTTCTCATCGGCATGTTCTGTGCCGAGAAACTCCTTTAGTTGCTCCAGTGTCCCACTTTGATCAGTCGCCAGCAATACTGCAATCACCGGTTGGTACATGTGTTCCATAGTTTTTGGGCGCCATCTTCTGTTTCTGGGGGCGTACGTATATCTTACGATACCTATTTATTATTTGAAGTCTTGTGGGTTTATCTACCGGCTCCACAACCAATTTGGATTTTGGACTGATCAAGCCCATTCTCGTTCTCCCCTCTTGGAGCCCAGTCCTTCAACCCATTCCCCCAGCCCAGCTCCTGCCCCCTTATTCCCCCAGCCCATCTCCAGCCCCTTAGTCCCACAGCCCTGCTCTAGCTTAGATAGACAGCTGGCTATCTGTTTTTGTAAGGAAAGCAATATCTCCTTAATGCTCGTGATATCCTCCAGGTTGTGTGGCGCCATAATTTCCTTTTGCTGCAGGACGTGATCTCCAGAATTTGCGCACCTTCCTTACTTAGTTTGGGATCACCCTCACCGGCTGCCTGTGTACCAAAATTGCCGGCCGTGATTTTTTCCTCAACCACCGCCGCTGCATAGGAAAGCCGGTTTTGAAGCCCCATCTGCTGGTTTTGGGTCCTCGCCGGTGGCATCGCTTTGGTCCCTCCGCTCGCCAGTCCTGTTTGTATCTTCCCCTCCGACTCCTCCCCATTGATCACCCCTTCTCTATTCTTCTCAAAGTGTAACTTTAGCCGCTGCAATTGCGATCGGCAATCTTTCCATCCCTTCCCTTCATTCCCCTCCGGTATAATCACAAAACTCCTCCATCCCTTCCCACCATATTCCGAAAACTCCAGGTAATTGCCGTGGGAATTCTTTCTTCGCTGCATCACGTATGAAAAGCTACCAAATCGAAAAGTCCTCCAATTGTCACGAACGATCTCAATATTTGTCAAATAGTCCCAGACACTCACTAACCAGAAGATGGTTGGCCATGCCATGATCACGTCTCGTGTTTTTCCCCGACTCTTCTCCGCCAATTGGACTCCACCTTGCACATTCAATCTAATCTCAAAAGATTTGGTTTCTACATAGAAATACCCCAGATAACCCATTTCTCCGCCAATTGGACTCCGCTTTGCACATTCAATCTAATCTCAAAAGATTTGGTTTCTACATAGAAATACCCTAGATAACCCATTTTTCCGATCAAAACTCGATGACCCTCTACCTACACTGCCTGAACACTAATCAGAATTCACACATGCACCATCACTGTTCCTCACGCGCCGCTGGGATGAGAGAGAGATTCATGCTGACGTGGTGAGAGACCTCCCAGGGTAGATATTTTTTATTATTTTATGATTTTGTGATTATAGAAATATTTTTTAGTATTTGGTGTAATGTTTATTACTGATTTATTACTATGTTCCCTTTTGGTATTTGACTTCCTCTTTCATTTCTCTCCCTCTTAGGCGCTCTCTATTTATACTTCCCGTGTATATGGGTTGCGCCCCTCTGCGCTTTTGATATAACATAATAACTTATCAAAAAAAAATGTTCTCTTTTGGCCCAGTAGGTTGCAGTTCTCTCGGTAGTTATATTATGATCTGATAGCCTAAAATATTTTCTAATTTGTGATGGTTCTTAATTCCTTTCCCATACTTAATATTTTTTTGCAGGAATAATATGACCGGAAGCAGCGAATGGGACAAGAGAATGATGGATTCCTTGAAAAATTTTGATCTTAACAGTCCTGATGTTAAGCAGCAGTTTGGTAAGTTCTAATTGAACTACTCTCTGCTCTATATTCAATGTTCCATACATTTTTTAGAAGTTTTGGATGTCCTGTTCATTTTGCATTAGGGTTATTTCAGTCGGATGATGGTTGCATGATTGAGTTTTTATCTTCTGGTCCTTTTAAAAAAATAAAAAATAAAATAAAAATTTATGATATACGTGAACCGAGTTCTTTGATTATCCAGGACCATCCTGCTAGAATAAGTCAAGTCTTTTGCTGTTCTTTGCTGACTTAATAAATACAAAATTTCCTTTGAGGTCTGTTAGCGTTTAGGTACTTTTTTTTTTTTTTTTTTTTGGCTCTTCACATAATTGAGAATTTCTTGGCTGTATCTGCTTTGAGTTATTGTGTACATACTTATTAAAATGTGTATTTGTGTATTTCAGATTATTTCTCCCTTACCATTAATCCAGATATGAATTGCTGGTATCTTTCAAAATTAAATTTTATATGGCTGGAGAATCTGAAGTCTTTCGAGACTGATGAAATTATAAATTATCAAGTTAAGTTTGTCTAGAGTACAAAATATGTTAATATAATGTGGAAAGTGAACTCTACTCCAGATATTACAATCATTAAAATGAGATGCGCAACCCAAGTACGTGGGAAGCTTTTTGACTACTAACAAATTCATTAGAAGCGCTAAAAGACGCACCAAAGTACACGAGCAGTATACAAGAGACACCTAACTAGAAAAGGAAAAAATATCAAAAAAATTTATGAAAACTAGGAATATTAAGCCTTTAACTTCACCGCCGTCCTATCTCTATCTTTAAAGTTTTGATAATTTCTATATCTCCAAATGCACCAAATCAAGCAGTGTGGAATCATCTTTTAAACAGCTTCACTTTCTACCAAACTTTTCTCTCCAACAAACAAGGAGATCTAGCACTTGGCAGGGGGCATGACCCTTGCTAAGCCAAAGAAACCGAAGATAGAGTTTCATAAAGCACTAGCTATCTTGCAATGGAGTAAAAGGTGGTCTATGATTTCCTCACTCTTCTTACGCATGCAACACCAATCAACCACAATGATCTACTTCTTTCTTAAATTATTCATAGGGAAGATATTACCTAAAGCGGCCAACCAAGCAAAGAGAGTCACTCTTAAGCAGACCTTATTGTGCCAAATACTCCTCCAAGGGAAAGGAGTGTTAACATGGGGAATTGAAAATGATCTTACATCAAACAACTCATGAAAGGAACCTAAAAAATCTTATTCTCACCGCCAAGTCTCAATCTGACGGAATACAACTGATTGAAGAATGAAGTAAAGAAATCCATCTCCTAATCTTGCGCTGCTCTAATGAAATTAACATTCCATTGAGGGCATGAGGAGGAGCTGCTGGCTCTGTTTACTATCATTGAGAACAATAGAGCAAATGGGCGAAAGGGCAGTGGACACCCGGGGATTGCTAAAGTGGGGAATCGAGGTAGTCGGGAATTAAAGCGATTGGAAAGCACAGTGAACTATGATGTGAAAGGATCGCGGAAAGAGAATGTTTAAGGGAGGGCTGGAAAATCTTGTCAATGAAGCCAAAAATAATTACTTGGAATGTACGAGGCATGAATGAGCCGGAGAAAAGAGTGAAGATTAGGCGGAGACTACGAGAGTGGAAAGCGGATATTGTGTGTTTACAGGAGACAAAAATGGAGATCATTAATATTGAGGTGATTCGGAGTGTATGGGGGTGTAATCATGTTGGTTGGTTGTATTTGAGAGCTACCGGTGCATCGGGAGGTATTTTGTTAATGTGGGATAGACGAGTGGTGGAGAAAGTTGAGGAATGTGTAGGGCATTTTATAGTAGCATGTGTTTTCCGAAGTGTCACGGAAAATTTTGAATGGGCTTTTGCGGGCGTGTATGGGCCAACGGACGCTAGTATCCGAA
Organism: Corylus avellana; assembly: GCF_965113065.1. Classification (NCBI taxonomy): domain Eukaryota; kingdom Viridiplantae; phylum Streptophyta; class Magnoliopsida; order Fagales; family Betulaceae; genus Corylus; species Corylus avellana. Next base: position 14,135,266 of record NC_142493.1, read on the forward strand.
GCAACTGTTGGGATGAACTGGGAGGTGTAATTAATGTGTGGGATCGACCTTGGTGTGTGGGAGGGGATTTTAATGTCGTGCGCAGTATTGGGGAACGATTGCGGGCTACAAGACAAACCCAAGCAATGACCGAATTTGCTGATTTTATCTTCGAGCATGGGCTTATCGATCTTCCAATGGTAGGAGGGCGGATTACATGGTCTAATAGGCGTGCAGGGTCCAGACTTGACAGATTTCTGGTCTCCACAGAATGGGAGGAACACTATCCAGATGTATGTCAAAAAAGATTGCCTAGAGTCTTATCCGATCATTTTCCAGTGTTGTTGGAGTGTGGAATTGGAAGAAGGGGTCGTCTACCATTTAGGTTCGAAAACATGTGGCTACAAGCGGAGGGGTTTGTGGAGCAGGTCAAGAATTGGTGGAATTCCTATTTTTTTGATGGTAACCCTAGCTATGTGCTGGCCCGAAAGTTGAAAGCCTTGAAAGGGGACCTCAAAAAATGGAATGTGGAGGTTTTTGGAGACATAGGCAAACGTAAAAAGGAGTTGGAGGAGGTTTTGGGTGGGCTGGACAGAATAATAGAAAGCAGAGAATTAACGGAGGAGGAGATACTTCGGCGAGATGAATGCTCTCAAAACTTAGAGAAGACACTCTTACAAGAAGAAATGAGTTGGAGGCAGAAATCTAGAGCTTTGTGGCTAAAAGAGGGCGATCGGAATACGAAGTTCTTTCATAGGTTGGCAAACTCACACAAAAGAAACAACACAGTTGCAGCAATGATGGTGGGTGGGAGAAGGACAGAGGATCCGGCAGCTATACAAGATCATATTGTGCATTTTTATAAAATGTTGTATTCTGAGCAGTGCCAGGAGAGACCAACCACATTATTAGATCCTCTGATAGAACATATCAACTCTATTGAGGAAGGGGAGCGGTTGTGGATGGAGAGAGATTTTGAGGAAGAGGAGATTTGGGCGGTGGTGAGGAATTTGCAGGGTGATAAGGCACCTGGACCGGATGGCTTTACCATGGCGTTTTATCAGAAATGTTGGGAGGTTATTAAGGAGGACTTGATGGCGGTTTTCAAGGAATTCCATGAAAGTGGTAAATTCGAAAAGAGCATTAATGCTACTTTTGTAGCACTTATTCCAAAAAAAGCTGGAGCGGTGGACGTAAGGGATTTTCGACCTATTAGCCTGGTAAGCGGGGTGTATAAGATAATCTCAAAGGTGTTGGTTAGTCGGTTGAATTCTGTCATGGGGAAGCTCGTGTCACATACCCAAAATGCTTTTATACCTGGCAGGCAAATTTTAGACTCTGTTTTAATGGCAAATGAATGTGTGGATAGTCGGATTCGATCTGGGGAACCAGGTATTATTTGCAAGTTAGATCTGGAGAAGGCATATGACCATGTCAACTGGGATTTTTTATTGTATATGTTGGAGAAATGTGGTTTCGGGGAAAGGTGGAGAGCGTGGATTCGGCATTGTGTCTCTACTGTAAGATTTTCAGTGCTCATTAATGGAACACCGACAGATTTTTTTGGTAGTTCTCGGGGAGTGAGACAAGGGGATCCTTTGTCCCCTTTGTTATTTGTGTTGGTGATGGAGGCGTTCAGTAGGATGATGAAGGCAATGGCGGAGAGAGAGCTTATGGCTGGCTTCTCAGTGGGTTCGCAGCTTAATGAGGTAATGGAAGTGTCGCATTTACTCTTTGCTGATGATACTATTATTTTTTGTGAGCCAAAGGTGGAACAACTTCGGAATTTGCGATGTTTGTTGTTGTGCTTTGAAGCGGTTGCGGGGTTGAAAATAAATTTATCAAAGTCTGTAATTGCGCCTATTGGTATGGTGGAAGATGTAGAAGGATTGGCAAATACACTTGGTTGTGGTGTGGATTCTATACCATTTATATATTTGGGATTGCCTTTGGGGGCTCATAGTAAGGACCCTGCTATATGGAATAAGGTTATAGAGAAGATGGAGATGAAATTGGCGGGGTGGAAGCGAATGTATTTATCCAAGGGGGGGCGAATAACGTTGATCAAGAGTACGCTATCTAGTATACCCACATACTATTTATCGTTGTTTCAAATCCCAGTGAATGTGGCGAAACGGCTCGAAAAAATGCAAAGAGATTTTCTATGGGGAGGTGTCGGAGATGAGTTCAAATTCCATTTGGTCCGATGGTCCAACATTTGTATGCCTGTGGAGGCGGGGGGATTAGGGGTAAAGAATTTGACACAATTTAATCGAGCCTTATTGGGTAAATGGTTGTGGAGATTTGCATTTGAAAGAGATGCATGGTGGAGGAAATTAGTGGAGACAAAATATGAGGTGATGAGGGGTGATTGGTGTACCAAGGAGGTAGGAGGGTCATATGGGGTGGGATTGTGGAAAAGTATCCGAAAGGGATGGGATGAGTTTCAGCAACATGTGCGATTTGAGGTAGGAAACGGGTCTCGTGTGTTGTTTTGGAAGGATGTGTGGTGTGGGGAGGCATCACTACAGAATTTGTTTCCTGCTTTATTCAATATTGCATGTGAAAAGGAGGCATGGGTAGAGGAGAATATGGAGAGGGTAAATGGAGTTATCTATTGGAATGTTCGATTTATTCGACATGTCCATGATTGGGAATTGGAAGAGGTTTCGAGATTCTTCGAATTGCTGTATTCCCAACAAGTAAGGCAAGGTGGGGTAGATAAAATTTGTTGGATGCCTTCAAAGAGGAAAATTTTTGAGGTGAAGTCTTTCTACAAGGTGAAAATAAATTCAGCCCCGGTGGATGGTCCATGGAAACTTATTTGGAAGAGTAAAGCTCCACCGAGGGTGGCTTTTTTCGTATGGACGGCAGTTATGGGGAAAATTCTAACATTGGACAACCTACGGAAGAAGAACATCATTGTGACGGAATGGTGTTGTATGTGCAAGAAGAGTGGCGAATCTATTGATCACCTTTTAGTGCATTGCGAAACTGCTGTTGAGGTATGGAACATGATTCTCCAACTCTTTGGTATAACGTGGGTGATGCCTGGGAGTTTGAAGGAATGCTTGGGGAGTTGGGGAGGGCAAAGGGGAAAGCGGACAGTCATGTACATTTGGAGGATGGCTCCTTTGTGTGTAATGTGGTCATTATGGAGAGAAAGGAATGCGCGGAGCTTTGAGGATCGTGAAATGGGAATTATAGATTTGAAGAAAAGGGTGATCCAAACACTCTACTCTTGGAGGGTCATGGGGTTTTCTTCGCAAGCTACAACGCTTACGGAGTTTATCGATCTATGTGCGTCTTTTTCAGTTTGAAGCTCGTGTAGTGGGCTCTTTTGTATACTTCCTGTGTACATGGGTTGCGCCCCTTGCGCTTTTTATATAATGCCTTTTACTTATCAAAAAAAAAAACATTCCATTGAGGAAAGCCATTAGATAACTAAAGGTGATCCGCTACAAAGACCTCCCTAATGCCGGCAATACTAAACAACTTTGAAAATGCTACCTTAAGGTGTTACTCCTCATACTATACATCATGCCAAAATCTAATCTTTGAACGATCACCCACCTTGAATCTAAAATCCTCAAAAATTCCTCTCTTGCTAAAGAGGAAATTGACGTTGGTCTCAAGGGGCTGGACTTGGTGCTTAAAAGTTTGGAGGCTAGAGGGCCTTTGCAAGAAGAAAAGGGCTCAAGAATTGCCCATGCAATAGGAAGGGATCCAAAAAAGCCCAGTCTGTTAGGCAAGGACTCATACAGAAGGAGAAGGAACGCGCAATTGGTGGGAGACTCTCAAAGGCTTTACTAGACATGAGGTGGGGGATGGGACTAGCAGTAGCTTTTTGGCATAATTTGTGGTGTGGAGATATGGTTCTTAAGGTAGCTTTTCCAGTTTTATTTGGTATTGCTTGTGCGAAGGATGCCTCAGTTGCGGCTAATATGGAGTTGTTGGTGAATCCAATCAATGGAATGTCAGATTTTCTAGAGAGGCACATGACTAGGAATTGGAAGCCTTTGCCTCCTTTCTCCAGGTGTTGCATTTAGTCATAGTGAGACGAGGGTGTGAAGATAGATTGTGGTGGATCTTCTCCAAAAGAGGCCTTTTCCTAGGTCAAGTTCCATTTTTACTCCTTGGCTTATACTGAAGATAGGCGCTTCTCATGAAAGAGTGTGTGACGGACATAGGCTCCTCCAAGGGCAGTCTTTTTTGCTTGGTTGGCAGCTCTGGGCAAAATCCTAGCTTTAGATAATCTCAGAATCCTTTTTTGGTGTATATGGAGAGAGAGAAATAATAGGTGTTTCGAGGATGTGGAGAGGTCTTTTGAGGACACTTTAGCCTATTGTTTCCATACTCTCTATCTCTGGACTGTAGCATATGTTTTTCCGGTTTCGATTAGCTATGATGATTTCCTTGTACGCTTTTCCCCTTCTAGTTAGGTGTTCCTAGTTGTATACTTCCAGTGTACTTTGGGGCGCCTCACGCTTTTAATAATATCAGTTACTTACCTATCAAAAAAAAAAAGATAATCTCAGAAAGTGACATGTTATTGTGATGAATAGATGTTGCATGTGTAAGAGAAGTGAAGAGACGGTGGACCATATTCTTCATTGTGAGGTAGCTTAGTCGTTTTGGGATGTCTTGAGTTATACCTAGACTGGTTTTCGATTTGTTTGCCTGTTGGTGGTTTTTTGGAATGCGGAGGAGTGCCGCGGTCTGGAAGATGGTGCCTACTTGCCTCTTTTGGTGTTTATGGAGGGAAAAAAACAATAGGTGCTTTGAGGATTGGGAGAGGTCCTCGAAGGACATTTTATCCTCTTGTTTTCATACATTGTATCTTTGGACTGTAGTGTTTGTGTCCCCATTGTCGATTAATGATGGTGATTTTCTTGTTCGCTTTTCCCTTTCTAGTTAGGTGATTCCTTTTGTATATTCCATGTGTACTTTGGGGCACCTTACGCTTTTAATAAGACTGGTTGTTACTTATCAAAAAAAAAAAACTCCTACTAATGAATTTCCAAAGACCAATTCCATGTGATCCACTTAACTTCTTTAGAACACCACCCACCCCATTGAATACCATATTTAAAGTCCATCACCATTCTCCACAAAGCCTCTCTCTCATACACACAACACCATTACGACTCCCTTGGAAAAGTCCAGTAGAACACAAGCAAATATCGGACCCCTAAAAAACCCCTAGAAATTAGAGAACATACCTTGGGCCAACTTAACAAGTGAGAACTCTTCACTCAAATCTTCCCACAAGATATCTCGTTGTAACTTATAAGGATAATGGGGACATTAGGATGGAAGATGACTATCCTTTCCCCTTGGGTGTTTTTCCTCCCTGCAATGCCCTTGGATCGGATCTTGTGTGAGTCGCCCCCAAGGCTGTCCAAAAGGGCAGTGGATGAAGCAGTTGCTCTTTTGCTGTTCTCGTCGGGTTTTTGGTCATTTTCTCAGGTTTTGGAGGGTTTGTCTAGTGATCCCCCTTCCCTGTTTAGGCCAGGGGTGGTCCCACCTCTCTCAGAGGTGGGAGAATCATTGAAGTCCGTTTGTGCTTCTAAGTTAGAAGGAATGAGCGAATGGAAGAGCTTGGAGAGTTCTATCAATTATGAGGGTTCCAATCGCGGTAAATGCAAGAGTTTGTAGGTCTTTTTTGGTGGGGTGTTGGTTTTGTTTTGTGGGTCTTGGGTTTTGTGGGTTTTGGGTCTTTTTTTTTTTTTTTCTTTTGCTTGGTATCCTTGTGTATACTTTCGGTGTACTTAGGGGTGCCTTACACTTTTTTTTATTAAGCACTTTGATTACCTATAAAAAAAAAAAAGCAAGGAAATCTCGTTGTAACTTCTCAATGCACCTAGCAACTCTAACCGAGAGGGCAAAAAGAGAAGAAATAAGTAGGTAGATTAGACAAGGTACTCTTAATCAAGATTATCCTACCTCCTTTAGACAGGTACACCTGCTTCTAACTAGCCAAACGACACTCAATCTTCTCAATAATGCCATCCCAAATAGATTTGGCCTTAAAAAAAGAACCCAACAGAAGACCAAGATACTTTTTAGGCAAAGATGAAACCTTGCAACCCAGATGCATGCCAGATCTTCTACATTATTGACATTACTAACAGGGACCAATTCTTTTTTTTGATAAGTAATAATGATATAAAGCAAAGCGCAGGGGGGCGCAACCACATACATTGGAGTATAAAGAAAGCGCCTAAGAGGGAAAGAAATGAAAAAGGCAATCAGAAAAACTAATCGTTAAAGGAGCAAGCCAAGCGGCCGTCCAAGAGTAGAGAGTAAAGTAGAAAATATGAGAAATTTCCTCTACAGTCCTAGTGAAGTTCTCAAAACATCTAGCATTTCTTTTATTCCAAATACACCACATAAGACAAAGAGGGATCATCTTTCACACTACCGCGCTTCGAGAACGTCCTCCCGACCACCAGCAATCGAACAAGTCCCTTACCCTGCAAGGCATGACCCAATGCAACCCAAACCGACTAAAAATGGAGTGCCAAAGAACACTTGCGATCTCATAGTAGAGAAGTACATGATCGACTGACTCTCCTGTCTTCTTGCACATACAACACCACTCCACTACTACAAGGTTCCTCTTCTGCAAATTATCGTGAGTTAAGATTTTGCCTAGGGCCACGGTCCATTCGAAAAAAGCCACTCGGAGAGGCACCTTGGTGTGCCAAATACTCTTCCAAGGAAACACCTCATGATCAAAGTTGGACAAGGCCTTGAAGAGCGACTTAACCTCGAACTTACCCTTCGTAGACGAGGACCAACAAATACGATCCATAGTACCCATGGAGATCTTGCAAGAGTATAATCGTACATAGAAAGAGGAAATTATGTCCATCTCCCAATCCTGGATTGGCCGCATAAAAATGACATTCCACTCGACAACCCCATTCCTCCAAGTAAAGTTATCCTTCACCCAAGCTTCTTTATATCTAGCAATACTGAATAGGGACGGGAAAGCCTGCTTCAAAGAAATTTCCCCACACCAAATGTCATGCCAGAAGCGCACTTTCGAACCCACCCCCACTTCAAACTGAATACCTTTAGCAAAGAAGTTCCAACCTTGTCGAATATGCTTCCATAAACCCACCCCATGAGAGCCCGAAACCTCCTTCGTGCACCACCCACCATCTTGGTCTTCGTACTTAGCTTTGATAATCTTGTACCAGAGAGCCTCACCCTCATTTGCATATCTCCAAAGCCATTTCCCAAAGAGAGCTTGATTAAACTGATGCATCGTTCAGATGCCCAGACCACCGGAGTGCAGGGGACGACAGACTTGATTCTAACTTACAAGATGCAACTTAGGCTCATCTCCCATCCCTCCCCACAAGAAGTCTCTTTGGATTTTCTCAAGCCTTTTTGCTACACTCATGGGAATTGGAAACAAAGACAAAAAGTAAGTCGGAAGATTAGACAACGTACTCTTAATGAGAGTTAAACGGCCTCCCTTAGAGAGATACATTCTCTTCCAACCTGCCATCTGATGCTCCATCTTTTTGATCACATCATTCCACATAGCCGTATCCTTATACAACGCCCCAAGAGGCAGACCCAAATACTTCATAGGCATATTGGCAACACTACACCCAAGGATATTAGCTAAAGCCCCAATGTTCTCCACCTCACCAATAGCCACAATCTTTGACTTTCCCAGATTAACTCTCAACCCCGAAACAGCTTCAAAACATAAAAGAATGAGGCGCACATACCGTGTCTGTTCGGGAGAAGCTTCACAAAAAATCAAAGTATCATCAGCAAATAACGAGTGAGTAACCACCAACTCTGAGAAGACCCTATCTCACACCGAAAAACCAGTCAAAAGGCCTTGGTTAACTGTCGCATTCACCATCTTACTCAAGGCCTCCATAACAAGCACAAAGAGTAGCAGAGAGAAAGGATCCCCTTGCCGTATTCCCCGCAAGCTGTTAAAGAAGCCTTCCGAAGAACCGTTCACAAGGATGGAGAATCTTACCGACGTAATGTACCACTCTATCCAATCCCTCCACCTCTTTCCAAAACCACACCGATGCAGCAAATACATAACAAAGTCCCAATTTACACGGTCATAAGCCTTTTCCAATTCCAATTTACAAAGAACACCTGGCACCCTGGATTTTATACGACTATTCACAAATTCATTTGCAATGAGTACAGAATCTAGGATTTGACGACCCTCGATGAAAGCATTTTGAGAGTTGGAAATGATCTTACCCAAAACAGTTCTCATCCTATTGGTGAGTACCTTAGAAACAATTTTGTACACCCCTCCCACCAAGCTAATGGGCCGAAAATCCTTCATCTCCACCGCATCCGCCTTTTTCGGAATCAAGGAAATAAAAGTTGCATTTAAGCTCTTCACCAATTGACGTCTACGATGGAACTCAGCAAAAACCGCCATAACATCATGTTTAATTACACTCCAACAAGCTTGAAAGAAAGCCATGGAAAAGCCATTCGGGCCCGGTGCCTTATCACCCTCCATACCTTTTACCACCTCCCATACCTCATTTTCCTCAAAATCTCTTTCTAACCACCTATTATCCTCCTCATCAATGGACAAGAAGGGTTGGTTATCCATTCTAGGTCTCCAAGTGCTTTGTTCCGAGTATAAGGTTTGATAATATTGCACAATGTGATCTTTTACCTCAACTGGATCGTCAGATAAGACACCATCAATACGAAGCGCTTCCACCCGATTGTACCTTCGATGAGAGTTGGCCACCTTGTAAAAAACCGAGTATTTCGATCCCCCTCCTTGAGCCACAAAGCTCTCGATTTTTGGCGCCAATGAATTTCTTCATACAACAAAGTATTCTCCAATTCTTTCGACATATCTGCCTTTCTAATCTTCTCTTCTTGAGCTAAGCCTCTCGATTCTGCCATCTCATCCAACTCCTGAATTCCTCCCAACAACTCCTTTTTCCTCCCAATATCACCAAACACCTACTCATTCCACTTTTTCAAATCCACTTTAAGGGATTTCAGCTTATTAGCTAATACAAAACTAGGCAAACCTTCAAACGAATAAGACCCCCACCAAAAACTAACCTTGTCAACAGAACCTTCGGATTTAAGCCACATATTTTCAAATTTGAAACACTTATTACCTCCACGAGGATCCCCACAGTCCAGTAATAAAGGGAAATGATCGGAGAGCAGGTGTTGAAGTCTTCTTTGTGACACCGCTGGGTAATGATCTTCCCAATCTGAGGAGAGCAAGAACCGGTCAATTCTAGACCAAATCTCATTCTCTTGATTATTAGACCAAGTAAATTGACCCCCCATCATCGGAATGTCCACCAAATTGTTCTCTGATATAAAGTCCGAGAAATCCATCATGCTAGAAGAATAATAAGAGACACTAGAGCACTCACTAGGAAACCGGACAATATTAAAATCCCCACCAATACACCAAGGGATCTCCTACACATTCATCAAACCAGCCAGCTCTTCTCAAAGGACCCTTCTCTCCACATCATCACTTGGGCCATACACCCCCCCAAATGCCCAGACCCAATTATCCTCCACATTTTGAAAGGAACACGCCTGGCTGAAATGCCCCACACACTCCTCCTTACACTCAACCACCCTCCTATCCCACATCAGTAACACACCCCCCCCCCCCCCGACAACCCATTAGACCCCTTATACATCCACCCCACATGTTGATCTCCCCAAAGACTATAAACCACTTCACGGGAAATATCCTCCATCTTAGTCTCAATCAAGCACACTATATCTACTTTTCATTCTTTCAAGAGACCCCTTATCCTCATCCTTTTTTTGAGGGCATTCAACCCTCTTACATTCCATGCGACGATGTTAAGCTTCATAATCCACCAATCGACCCCTCCCTCAACCCCTACCTTGCATAATTTCCATCTGGCCCCTACCAATAATACTAGAACCTCCAGATTTCTTTAGCTCCTGAAATCCTTTAAGAGCATGATCATTGGCATAAAAGCCTCCCAAGTCCGAATCACATTGCGCTCTAGATGCTTCAATAGAATTGAACAAACCCGCCAACTCCTCCTTTTTCCCCTCATCAGATACACCAATTTTAGGGCAAAACTTGAGGCAGCTTTCAACTACCCAGCTGGAAGAATCCTTCTCCGCCCCTAATTCCCCCATCCCTCCTGTTCCTGAGATACTGTCCGTGCCTACTCCAAGCCCTATAAATTCCATCACTGGCACACGCTCAACACCTTCCTGTCCTACAGGAATCGGCGATCCCAGGCTCATTGCCTCCCCCTGAGGAGCCTCCGGCAAACAGCCCCCTACCACCACCACCCCAGTATTCAGACGAGAAGAAGATTCCGCCAAAAGTTGACCCCTGGCCGAGCCCAAGTCCTCCCCTGCCCAAGCCTCACCGATGTCCAAATGACACTCCGGCGAGCTCTGTGATTTCTCCGGTAGAGATTGCGTTTCCGGCACCCCCTAAGTAGAAGTTGGCTTCGACCCAAGGATCCCTTTCCCCCTGTCCACCGGCCGACGAAGAAACTTCTAGCGAGCCCACCAGTGCTGCGTTCGAAAACTGCGGCCCAGTCTTCTTCCTCCTATAATAAGTCAACAGAGTTTTCCTTTTATCAGTGGTCTGAGCTGCGAGCGCCGATCTTTGAGGGTCCCTGTTACTGGGCTTCTCGACGGTCAGAAACCCATCACCTCCCTGGTAGAAAAGCCGAAAACCTCCGTGGGTGCTTCTCCTTCCGCTGACCCAACCCCCCCTCCCCCTGGTAGGGCCCTTCCAGCCAACGGTGACATGCTTGCCGAACTTACCAAGTTTGGTCGCAGGCCCTTCGGGGCTTTCTGTGTCTCCAGCATCGGAATCAAAACGTCTGAGGATGTAAATCCTTTTGGTCCAGCGTGGTCTGGTCTATAGTTAAAGCCCACGCCTGGGCCCAAACCACCTTTGGGCTTAAAAGCTACTTTCTTCTTCACCTTATGCTTCCTATTGGTTTTTGTAGCTTTGCCCTCCAACCCACTCATAGACCAGCGTGGTCTGGTCTATAGTTAAAGCCCACGCCTGGGCCCAAACCACCTTTGGGCTTAAAAGCTACTTTCTTCTTCACCTTATGCTTCCTATTGGTTTTTGTAGCTTTGCCCTCCAACCCACTCATCTCCTTCCCTTCTGATGCCGATTTCTGCTGGACAAACAATTCTCTAACACCCTGCCCAAGCCCACTGTCCTCCAATAACTTCATCACCAAATCTACCTTCGTCAGCCCCACATCACACTCCCATTTCAGCCTTTGCAATGACTCCCTAACGTTGAGGAGCTCGAGACTTGCAGCAGAGTAGGTCTGCCCAACATGGCTCCCCATCCCCTCCCGTCCCTTCAAGTGGTCAGGACCAGAAAACGATGCAGACCCCGTCGCCGGCCTTTGGGAACTACTCGCCGGAGCTCTAAACGACACCCCCATTCTGTCTCCATCCTTCAAACTGCACGTTCCAGCCTTTGCATGTTCTTGGACAGACCTCGCCGGACAGTGGCTCTCTGTTGGACCCACCCCAGAACCACCTTGGAACCTCGCCATAACATGGGTTTTCGTCAGAACCCACGGTTGCTTGCCATAAACATGGACTTGCCTTTCCCTATCTACAGGAGCTTCTTTTAGCCACCTTGGGACCTTGGCAATCGGTTCTAAAAAGGAATTGAAACATTCCTCAGTTGGCTTCAACGATAACCTCAACGTCTCCGCGTAACTCCTTTCCTTCACTACCTTGTCGTTCTTGCCTTCCCTGACCACTCGAGGATCACTGACCGCTCTGTGCTCACGGAGGGATGAGTTTGCCATGAAACGTTCCCACCCTATCCGATGACGTCCTTCTGGAATGATGATCGAGCCACACCTTCTTCTACCATCAAATTCCTCTACCTTCAGAAAATAACCATGCCTATTAGAGCATTTCTAATCGATTATTCTAGGATACCCAGCTCTAGATTGATCCCAAAAGACTTCAGAGTTATCCACTGTCACCAATTCCTCCACTATTCGCACTAACCAAGCTAGCTCATCCTTCTGCATGAAAATAGACCTTCTGAATCTTTTAATTATCTCAAAAATCCTCACCCCTGATAACCCTGCCTTAATCAGCACTTCAAAAACCTTGGATTCAACGGACCAACTTCTCGACCCAGCCATGATGTTCACCAAACAGCTAAAACTATCCCAACCGGCTCTCACGTGCCACCCACGCTCCGACACTCAGGCGGAAGTGGATGAGAGAGAAGGAGAACTTTAACGAACTGCAACTATTTTAAGACCCGAAATAGCTTCGAAACATAAAAACTAGCACCGTAGAGGACAAAGGTGATCTAAATCCACCTCACAGAGAATCAAGGTGTCGTCCGCAAACAAATGATAAGAGATATCAATCCCTCTAGCATTCCAATGCCCCACATAAAAGCCAAATAAAAGACCTCCCCTCAATACAGCTGAGATCATCTTACCTGAAGTCTCCATAACAACAACAAACAGTAAGATCCCCTGTCTTAGACCACAAGAACTACCAAAAAAATGGGTAGGAGTGCCATTCACCAAAACAGAAAAGCGAACTAAACATATGCAATGAGCTATCCAAGAACACCATCTCTCCCCAAAACCACTCAACATGTACAACAAAAAATCCCCGTTACTGTGATCATAAGCTTTTTCTATATCCAATGTACATGGCACATCCATTTCCCCATATCTGATTCTGCTATTTATTGGCAGGAATCTAGAAATTATCTTCTCTTGATGAAAGTGTTCTGAGACTTGGAAATAATCTTCTCCAATACCAATCTCAACCTGTTACCTAAAACTTTAGCAATAATTTTGTAGATGCCACCCACAAGACTAACCACCCTTGAAATCTTCAGACAAAAGAAACATCCAATTAACAAAAAGAACACATATCGAAAAATTCTAAGCATTTAGAAAAACGAGAACAGTTGCAGGCAGCTATCCGAACACGAAGAGATTTGAACATAACGTCTTTTGATATTGTCAGTGTCCTCTAACTATTTTTGAAGTTTCGAGCATTGTGGTCTCTCCAAATACACCACATTAAGGACAGGCGAATCATTTTCCAAACTTCTATATTGCATTGTTTTCCAAACTATCCTCTCCAATAAGTCCACAACCCGTTGAGGCTTGACCCACTCTATTTTGAATAAATGGAAGATCGATTCCCATAATTCTCTAGCTACTTCGTAATGGAGCAATAGATGATCAGTGTTTTCCCCACTCTTCTTACACATACAACACCAATTCATCACTATGATGTGTTCTTTCTCAAGTTATCTATAGTTAGGATCTTCCCTAAAGCTATGGTCCATACAAAGAATGTTATTTTCAAATGAGTCTTATTCCACCAAATGCACTTCCAAGGAAAATGAGAGTCATCAGGGGGAATTTACCCATTGTAAAAAGATCTAACCTCAAAAATCCGCCTTTTCGAACGAATCCAACAAATCTTATTCACACCACTTAGTTTCTGTCAATTGTACTGAATACCTCTCAATGTGAGGGTTTCTCATTTTATATAAGAATTGTCTAGCTAATTACAGGTTGTATCTCAGCGATTACAGCAATCTAGGAGAACAAATAAGGCAACTAAAATCTACCTATTAATTACAAGATACTATAGCTATAATACAAAAACATGCCATAACTAGATAGACTATTTATGGCTAAATATATATGATATATTTGCCGTATCTGACTAACAGTTTCAACCTAAGAGAATACAAAAAGTGAAGGAGCGAGGTAATTGAAGCCACCTCCTAGCCATGCACTAATCTAATAAAGGTGATGTTCCCCTATAAAGTGTGATTAGAAAAATTGCAAATGATCTACCACTGAAGCCTCCTTAAAAACAAGTTATGCTAAACAACTCCCCGAAAGCTGCCTTCAATGCCTGATCCACACACCACACATCATGCTAAAATTAGATCTTAGAACTCATTGCCGGCCTCAAATCTAATAAATATAGAGAAATCCCTCCATCCTCCTAATATTTCTCCACACCCTAACCCCGCAAGATCCATTGACAGCATTAGAACACCACCCTCCATTGTACATGCTGTCATATTTAAAATCCACAACCAATCTCCACAAAGCCTTCCCCCATGGAGAGAATTGCATTGTCCAGTTGAAATTCGTAGCTAGCAGCATTTGATAAGGATAGCTGTGGTCTTGATTCATAAGATTGTGGATTTGTTTTGGTTCATAAGCCTGAAAGTTGAAAGAGGGGAAGAAATGTCTGAAGGTTAGGAACTTGCTCAGAGATTGGAAGGTGGATATTGTTTGTTTTCAAGAAAATAAACTTAATGTCATATCTCGTAGCGTTGCAGATTATGGGGGTGTCATCATGTGGACTGGGCATTTATCCCTAATAACTATTGATATCCACTATGGTGGGTTTGCATGATCTGATTGCCAATGACTAACTCAGACTCTTAGTTTGGTTGTAATTGGAGGCAAATGGATAGAAATCTCACTCTTGTCGAAAATAAATGATCTTTCACATTATATATTCAAATGGTGCATAGTACCTTTGTAAATAAGCACTTTCACTTAACTGCTTCATCACTCAAAATGGTAGAGCAGAGCTTTCTTAATATGTCTATAATAACCTTTCTGGGTGTAGTTGTAACCATGTGTATACAAAACTGCACCAGTGACCTTTGACCCGCCATCCATTGTTATGTTAAGATTGGTATTACTACAAGAGTATTTTAGAGATTTGACTTGAATTTATTGAATACTTCTAAGTATCTCATAAGGTTTACTTTTCTCTGTATCACATTTCTGTTTGGATAAAGTTCCATTACACTCTGTAATCAAGGCAAACCCTCTTTGGGTGGATGTTCAGCATTCTGTTTTAACTTCCCTTTTTAATTCTGCTTCTATTTTACATTTTGCAGATCAAATTGGGCTTTCACCTGAAGAAACTATTGCAAAAATAATGGCCAACCCTGAAGTTGCCCAGGCCTTTCAAAACCCAAGAGTCCAAGCAGCAATCATGGATGTATGTTCTACCTGAAGCACTTTTTTAATCTTTAACACCAACTCTCTAACATTATGTTGCCTTTCCAGTGTTCACAGAACCCACTGAGCATTGCAAAATATCAAAATGACAAGGAGGTAAGGCCAAACATTTTTTTTACCTTAAACATGATTTTTCATTCCTAAAATTATCTGCTTTTAAATTAATGCTTCTATAAGAATACAAATTCAACTCCATTTTTTTCTTTAAAATTAAACTATGCATCCACCAATTCAAAATTCTCACAGTATTAAAATATACATCCTATAGTAACCTTAATTAAAAACAATCTCAAGTCTCAAATGTATTATATTTAGAGCCATTATTTGTCTCACACCACCCTGTCTTGTTTGTATTGTTCTAATACCGCTTATCTGACCTTTGTCCTTAGTATTCTTTTCTTAGTCCAAGAGTTGTCCTTATTTCTCTCTCATCAAAATAATAAACTTATGTCTTTTTTTTCCCTGTTTCTTTCCAATTCCAGGTTATGGATCTTTTCAATAAATTAACCGAACTCTTCCCTGGAGTGACCGGTCCACCATGATTGTCTTGGTTCATTCACAGTTACTCGATGGTGGAGTAGAAATGCTCATTATTTGTTCTTCATGACCAAGGTGGTTAGAACAAAACCCTAAATCTAAAGCATGCATGAGTGAAGTTCTAAATTTTGACCAGTTCTTGTAGACTTAATTCAGCTAAGAGTTCCCTCGCCTCATCATCCCATGGTCTGAATATGTAGATGGTTGAATAAGTTTGCTAGTTGTGATCAGTTGTTAGTTAAACTCTTATTTTGTTGTACTTAATGCAATAAATTTGCTTGCATAGTAAAATACCTCTTGATAATGTCGTGGGATTTATCTCCCTCGCGCCCGCACACTTGCATGCACAAAAAGAGTAATAAGCATCGACTTTCTAGGGTTTATAAGTTTTCCATATCTTATTTTGTTTTGGTTTTATTGTAGCTTTTTTTTCCAAAAGTTTTCAAAAGGTAATGCTAGACTGGGAAATTGGTTGCTTTTCCTCTCAAAATTCGTTCACCTTTTTTCGTGTGGGGGGGAAGAGGAGGGAACTCATTTTGTAAAACCACCTCTCCTTGCATTTTCACTTTTTTTTTTTTAAATTTTTTTTTAAAATTATTTAAGTACATCTAACAAGCAAAAACAGAAAAACAAAGCAAGCTAGGGGGTGGATCTTTTCCACTACAGATTGGGTAAGGAGGGAGAAAAGAAGGTGGGAATGCAATCAGAGTGAATTCAAGCTGTATCGTATATTTTAATATGTCACATGGTGGACATAGAAATTAGCGCTTTTATAAATCTTCCGAACCTTCCAAGAGGAAGAGTTGGGAAGGCTTTAGTGCAACAATCCATTGAGAAGTGTGGATGAAAGATATCCTAGTTGTATTAGTGAAAGTGTAATGTCCAAGCTGGACAATATACTTGTTCTTTATATTGGCAATGGAAGTTCAGCATCATTTCAAACAATTAAAATTTAAAAAATAAAATAAAATTATAATATAATAGTCTAGTATGCACTAGAGCTCATCTTATTGGCATTTCCAATCCATTTCACATTATGAACACCCTTACATCTCCTCCTGAAATATTTTGTTACCAAAACAAACAATGTTAATTGCGCCAAAACCAATGAAAATAAATAAATAAAAATTTTGCATTAGAATTCTCGAGAACAAAACTGTGGGAGCACCGTCGGTGAGGGGTAAAGATATTCACCACGCCTGGCGTGCATCAACAGTGATGCACGCCAGGCACAAAATTTTTTTTTATTATTATTTTATTATTATTTTATTATTTTAATTTTTTTGAAAAAAAAAAAAAAAAAAAAAATTTGTGCCTGGCGTGCTTCACTGTTGAAGCACGCCAGGCGTGCTCCCAATCACGACTCGTCGGTGAGATGCCTATTTCAAAGGAATGCAGACGTCATTGTATTATTTAACTCCTTTTTTTTTCTTTTTTCTTTTTTTTTTTTTTTTTTCAAGTGTATTAGTTAGGAGGAAGAAAATGACATACAGACACGCCCACAACTAGGGTTGGACGTCCCCACCTAGGCTGGGTTTTACCAGCATCATTAAATTATTATTAAACCCTATTTATATTATATTACTTTTCTTGCCAACTACAAAAAAACAAAAAAACCATCAACTTGCTTTGCGTCACCTTCCTGTCTTAATATTCTGCAAATTCGGCATTCCAGCAATCGGAACGATGATAGCTATTGGCTTGAATGTTATTAGAATTTTTAGTGGCACTATAAAAGGGTTTTTGTTTAGGCAGGCAATAATTAAATGCTAGAAAGTATATATTTTCTTGGTAGTAAATAATGACAGTTGAGTGTCCAAAAAATGATAATAATATGTTAGGATTTATAGCTTATTGGCATATTTTCATGCGCCAAAATCTCACTCTGGCATTTTTATGTGCCAAAATCTCACTCCTGGCACAAAATTAAATACTAGGTTTATTCGAAAGAAATTATTTTAATGCCAATTTTTTTTTTTTTTTTAAACCAAATTTGGTGCCACTTGATAGTAAATTAAATATAAATTAAAAGAAATCATAATCATAGACATAAAAAAACATAAGACAAAATAATTAATTACTAATAAACATATATAATCGCAACCATATCATTGTTTCTTACAAATGTACTCTTTAATACCAAAATACAAACATACAAAATATCACAAATTCACATAATTTTTCATGGATTGGTGTTAAACTATTGCTCAATCAGTCCTGAGAGGGCGTCTACGATTCTTATCATCTATACCCCTCTTAAGCGATACTTAGTGAACAAGTGTTATTATAGTCACGTCCAAATAAAATAGCTAGTCTGATCCCTTCCTCCAATTTTGTTAAGAGAAAAATAAAAATAAAAAAAGGAAACGCGAAGGGATGTGAAGTGAAATGAAAACTCATTGGCAATCACAAAACTGCCCTTGTGTGAACTCATCCATGATTAGCATTTGGCTTGCATGATTCCGAAGAGACAAATATTTTAGACCTTTTTTTGGGTAAACAAGATCATGAAATTTTAAATTCAGTAACAATCAATTGGATAGCTGAAGAATATATATATTCTTTAGCTATCAGGGAGTGAAAGAAAGAAGAGAGAATTTTCAGCCCAAACAATACCCAATCCAGGGGATCATCAGCAGCTGAAAGCAATCACAGTTCTCAGAAATGGCAAGGTCATAGGAACTGAAGAGCCACCTCAAACATCTCCAGATGAAGCATCAACTTCCAAGGTAAACAAAATGGAGAAGGTGAATGCACCTCCCTTCCCTCAAAGGTTAGTCAAACCAAAGAAAGAAAAGCAACTCATGGATATTTTTGAGACCTTGAGGAAAGCAAAAATCAATATTCCTTTATTAGATGCAATTAAGCAGATTCCTTCATATGCTAAATTTTTAAAGGATTTGATGAGATTCAACAAGCACCATTAAAGGATCCGTTGCATGTTCCAGTTGGGCCTATTACTAGAGCAAGATCCAAGAAGATCAAAGAAGCACTTAATGGGCTGATTCAAGAGATTTGGGCTGATTCTAAAATGGGGCATTCCAAGCTTGGCCCAAAGGGAGATGAAGGCGTAATAAATTTGATCCAAGCTATTCATGGAGCAGATTGCACAAAATTTCCTTAGCAATGGCATGGATTAATGGTTGATTATGGCTAATTGACTATCTAATTACATACCAATTAATTGGATGATTGACTTGCCAAATTACATGCTAATTAGTTGGTTGATTGACTTACCTATTTCAAGACCTTCCTTAGGCGTGATTTAATTGCCAATCTCAGTCTATTTTTGGCATGGAGGAGCTGCAAATTTCAGACCAAATCAACCTTAATTTTAGGCTTTTATTAGTTAGTCCTTTTTTACTTTATTTACTTTCCAATGTTGGAACCAATTTAATTTCCTTTCCATAGCAAGTAGGTAGTCATATTTTCAGCCATGTTCTATAAATAACATGCATTCATTGTAATGGAAATCATGAATGAAAATACAAAAGTGAGGTTTGCTTCTTCTATTAGTTCTTCAAAGAACTTGTGAACTTATCAAGGATTCTTCCTTGTGGCGTTCTAACTTTATACCTTCGGTTCGCGTTTCGTTTATAAACGTTGGGTCGAAGGTTGTTACTTTTTATACCTTTGGTTCGCGTTTCTTTATAAATGTTGGGTCGAGGTTTTCTATCTAAAATCTGGTTTTTAGTTTTCTTGGGTTAATTTCCAATATTGTTTGTTGGGTCTCAAAGCGTGTCGATTGAGGTTCGCATCAGGATTATTGCACTAACAAAAGGAAGTTTTAGGAGCATGAGACAGTGGCCCTAACAGAGGAGGTAAGTGCAGTTTTGTTAAGGAAATTACCACCAAAGCTAACAGATCCGAGTAGTTTTACCATTCCTTGCAGGATAGGAGACCATCATTTTGAGCATGCATTGCTAGATCTGGGAGCTGGGGTAAATTTGCTGCCTTATACGGTATATGAAAAGCTGGGTTTGGGGGATCTTCAACCAACCTCTGTCACCTTACAATTGGCAGACAGAAGCATCAAAAGACCAAGAGGTATACTTGAGGATGTGTTGGTAAAGGTAGGTACATTTATTTTACCTGCTGACTTCATTGTGTTAGATGTGGAAGAATCCCCTATGCCATTACCCTCGCTTATCATCTTAGGAAGACCCTTTATGAGAACTGCTGATACTACAATAGGTGTGAAAAATGGTACTGTAAGTATGAAGGTGAATGGTGAGACAATAGAGTTCAAAATATTTGATACAATGCAATTACCTCAAGATGATTTTAAATGTTTTGGTGTTTGTATGATCCAAGGTGTTAGTAAGCTAGTTTTACAGGACCCATATAAAGATCTAGTAAAGACCTGCCTCACTCACAAGTTCACAAGGCAAGACATTGGACCAGTCTATGCAGATGTTATTGAGGACATTAGTGGAGCAAAGCACCCCCTTGAAACCTTCCCACCATATTCAAGTGCCAAGAGAAAGCTCCAGCTGGATGAACGGGACGAATTAGGTATGAAGCAAATGAGGACACCAAGCTCCACAAGAAAAGACCTAAGGACCATCATCACATAAAGCGTGTCAAGGAGTCCTATGGGCGACTGAAATCATTGACCTATAAAGAAAGTCTTGTCCCTGCACCACCAGGGGCACTTGAGCCACATTCTGTGGAGCTCAAGTGCAGCTCTCCACACTAGTAGCACTACAGCTGCAAGTAGAAGCGTTTGACCAGTCCAGAAGCTCAAGCGCATCTACTCAAAACAGTGGTACTCAGGCCACCGAAGGCGGTACACTTTTCCATCTTTGTTTCCCATCACATCAATTTCCAAACTTTTTTGACATACTCGTAGTGTTCTCACTTATCTTTTGTGTTGTTATACATTATGCATTTAAAAAAAATCACATTCGGTTACTAGGATCAATCGCAACCAGTATGCGATCGAGCGCAGTGATCAATTTTTGGCTTTGTACATTCTGTTAGTGCGATCGAGCTCACCTTGTGCGCGCTCGAGTGCACATCACCCACATACACACACTATTGCACGAGTGCGATCGAGCGCACTCGGGCAGCAGGCCACATGACCTATTTTAGGTCATTGTTTCCCCACTTTCACTTCACTTTCCCCTGCGCCGTACACCCCTCACCCACACCCCTTCACTGCAACTCCACCTCCACCAGCACACCACCACTTTTCCTTACTTCCACCGGCCTTAAACAATCACCACCGCACCGCATTTGCACCTGCACGTGCCCATTCTCACCTGCGGCCACCAACATCATCGCACCATCAACCTTCAAAACCCTAAATCCCCTTAGACCCACGCTTCATTTTTTTTTCATCATTTTCTGCAATTGACCACCCACATTGCCTCTCTTTGTTGGGTTTTATTGTTTTGCAGGGGATTTTGGGCAGTTGTTGCCGTGCCATAGCAACCTTGGTCATCACAGTACATATTAGGTGTTCGACAAAAGTTCCCAATCAAGTTCATCATGCCAAGAACTCGAGCTTCGTCCTCCCGGGGGTCCAAAGCCCATGCCACTTCTCTCCCGCCCACTTTTGAGGAGCGGAAGTTGCTGTTTGAGACATCTTTTGCCATAAGAGAAGATTTTCAAAACCTTGAGGCATCTCAATGGGCGTTCTCCAAGTTCAAGAGTCGAGGGCTCAAGAAGCTTTTCAAGCCGGTCATCTCCACTTCCTATAGAAGATTGGTGATCGAATTTTATGCCTACCTGTCCCATGATTGCAATAGGCTGGCTGCCCTCTCTTCCACAGTGCAGGGTCGAGCTATTGACGTAACAAAAACCGACATTGCCGTTGCACTCCAATGTAATGATGAGCACCCTCCAGAAGCAGCACAACTTGCCGAGCAACCGCCTAGATTCTATGTGGCGGAAATCATTTAGGACATGTGCCAAGGGCAATATGCCGACGCCCATCATAATGCCGGCAGCCGGTCCAAGCTACCTCCACGACTCTGGTTTATGGACTCAATATTGCACCGCAATGCTTTTCCCATGGGGCACAAAACTCAAAGGTGGGACCAATTTCTCCAGACACTCAACGCCTTCCATAAACATGCCTGGTGTTCCATTTCTGATATCGTCTGAAACCAAATTCACAAATTTTGGAATGGACTGCACATTGGAGGAGTTGAGTCCACACACTCATGGGGGTTACCTTTCCAATATTTAATCACTTATATCCTCCGGAAGAAAGGCATCAAGGGCACCGCGGCTAATGAGCCAGTTACCACTACCCCCATGTTTGGCATTCGCCAATGGAACAAGAGCTGCTCCCATATGCCCCGGTACCTCCAGCAGCAGCAACTAGCTTGGAAGAGAATGAGGCCAAGCCGATGGCAGAAGATGAACCCACAGCTGAGCCAGCCGCAGTAGAGGCGGAGGCCCCAATCATTTTTCGAGCAGCACACTATCACTCACTCAGTGAAGAAATGGCAGGCATTCAGAGAGTTGGCTGATCAGAGAAGAGAGGCTCGGGAGGACAAAGTCCTGATGGATAAAAGACTAGCTGCCTTAGAAGAATTGATGCAATCCATTCTCAGCCGGTTGCCATCACCATCTGGAGCATTATCTTCTAGGTAGCATTGAGTAGGGACCACTGTCTGGCTGAAGACGTTAAACTTAGTGCTCATGGGAGGCACCCCATAGTTTATCATGTTATTTTATTTTTGTGTGTTTCATTTTACTTCTTTATTTATATTTAGTTTTGTTTTCTTTTACTTGTTTTTGTGTTTTCTTATTTTGTAGGGACAAGTGTGCTTCGATTCAAGTTTGGGGGTGTGCTATGAGCCATACTTTTCAAGACGATATCGTCCATATCCCTGATACATTCTTTCATTAATTTAGACACATTGGGGACAATGTGTCCATTAAGTTTGGGGGTATGGGCATGTTGTTTACACACACTTTGTCCCGGTTTCATGTTATTTGTTTTGTTTGTTTGTTTGTTTATTCAAAAAAAAAAAAAATAAATAAATTATGCATGTTCATGTTTGCGCAAAAAATGTAGTTAATCTAAAAGAATTGTGGCTTGAATTCATCAGTGAGCTCAAAATTTTGAACACATGATCTGATGAGAGAATTTGTTAGTCTGATTACTTGTTTAGGATAGTTGAAAAATCACATGTTTGATCTAATCACACAAGCACATTAACACATAATTTGTGAGGTATGACATAAGGTCTGATGTGTGTGCTTCCGTATCTTGGGTAAATTGGATGACTTATAAGATGGACACTTTGGCATATATATTCAAAAAGAATATATATATATATATATATATATATATATATATATATATATATGATCATTGATAAGCTTTTCACTGAGTAACTGGACCTCTTGCCTTAAAGCATTGAATGTTCACGTCAAAAGGTTAAAATTTTTTATTTTATTAATGTCATAGTTAGTTTGGCTTTGTAGCCTTTTTGACGCGAGTTAATAGGTCCTTAGGGGTGTCTTTACACCTAATGTCCTAAAACCATCTGGTTTGGGAGTCATTGACTTAACACTCGCTACATGGGTTAATTAGAAAGCTTAAGGGAACCAAACATTGCCCAACCTGACTCAAAAAGAAAAAAAAAAAAAAAAAAAGATAAGAAGAAAAGAAATATGCCATTATTGTTCATTCTAATAGAGATTTCAGTGAATTTTAAAATATGGAGATATTACACATTGAAAAGATTTGAAAGCCTCATAATTTTGTGCTAGTTCACCTTACACTGTTTTCAAACTTGTGATGTTTTAGCATGTCCTTTGTAAGTAATTGCACTTTGAGATTCCAATTCATTGTGAAGATGGAGTTCATCTTTTTAAGCTTGTTAATGAATGAAAATCATGAAGTTTAAGTGATGCTTTAATTTTTGGAATAACATCAATTGTGCATGATGTTTGTGGGTAACATTTCTGGAAAACCCTCACGATACTTCATTCGTCCTTTAGGGAATTCCTAGAGATTTAAAAGGCTTGTTGCATATGCTAAATGTAATCGTACATCCCGTGAAAGATGGATTTATCTTTTTGTTTTCTGTTTTTCATCTTGTTTTTAGTTTTGTATTGCTAAGGGACTATCAATATGTAAGTTTGAGGGTGTGTTAAGTGCTAAAATATTCATATTTTTAACCCTTAACTTACATGTTTTAATCATTTAGTTTTAGTTAATTTATGCCATTTTAGTTCTTTCTTGTGTTTTCCTTGATTTTGTAGGTCATTGGAAGAAAAAGAAGCAATCTCAAAAGTTTTGGACTTAAAAAGAGCTATTTTGGGAAATTGGAAGGCTCTGGTAGTGCGATCAATCGCAGGGGAGCAGCGATCGAGCACACTACAAGCGAGGACCACAACACGGCAAGGCACTTGCGATCGTTGATAAGTGCTAATATATTCATATTTTCAGCCCTTAACTTGCATATTTTAATCCTTTGATTTTAGTTAATTAGGCCATTTTACTTCCTTTTTGTATTTTCTTTGCTTTTGTAGGCTTTTGGAAGAAAATGAAGTAAATCTGGAAGATTTGGGCTCAAAGAGAGAATTTTGGAAAAATTGGAGTTTCTGGTAGTGTGATCGATCATAGGTACACTGTGATCGATCGCACGGTGAGCTTCAACATGTTCAAGGCCTAACTCTAGAGAGGTTCAGGTTAGTCTTATTCCCTTTTTCCTTAAAAGATAATGCTAAGTTGTGGTATAATTCTTTGCTTGCGGAATCTATTCATACTTGGGAAGAGTTGTCCAACAAGTTCCTAAAGAAGTTCTTCCCAGCTCAAAAGACAAGACAACTTAGAAGGGAGATTCAATCCTTCCAACAAAGAGATGGAGATCTGTTCTTTGAAGCGTGGGACCACTTCAATACGCTGCTTCTTAAGTATCCACATCACAACATGCCTCAAGATGACCAGGTACAAGCTTTCTATGAAAGTTGTAAGGATATTAACAAAGG
This sequence comes from Corylus avellana, assembly GCF_965113065.1. Classification (NCBI taxonomy): domain Eukaryota; kingdom Viridiplantae; phylum Streptophyta; class Magnoliopsida; order Fagales; family Betulaceae; genus Corylus; species Corylus avellana. The sequence goes on from NC_142493.1 coordinate 14,159,817, forward strand.
TTTTGTTGATTCAGCTTGTGGAGGTGTTCTAATGAAAAAGAGCAGTGAGGAAGCCATAGAGCTCTTTGAAACTTTGAGTGAACACTCCCAACAATTCTCATCCAAAGGGAGGCAAGGAGTAAAGAGCAAGGGCATGTTTGAAGTGAATCTGATTAGTGGACCCCCAATCAGATGGCTGTTGTAGAAAGAAAGCCGGATATGATTGCCAAAGCCATGACTGCTTAGAAAGTCTCACCTAGTCAACAAGACATGCAACCTCAGGTATGTGCTTTATGTTCTCATTTTGATCACACTACTGAGACTTGCCCCTTTTACTCATCCACAGACCAAGAGCAAGTGTATTATGTGGGACAAAACAACTATCCTCCCAAGAATAATCCCTACTCCAACACCTACAATTCAGGGTGGCGAAACCACCCCAAATTTCTCATGGAGTAACAGTCAAAATATTCTGAACCATCAAGGGCTGCAGAGGAACTACCAACAAGCAAGCCAAACAAGCCAAGAATCAAAGCCGATTGACTTGGACAGTATGGTACGCACCTTGGCAACCACACAAAGGGAATTCATGAATGATCAAAAGACAATTCAATGCAAAACCGAGCAAGCTATGCAAGGATTGGAAGTCCAAATCGGGCAAATGGCTAAGGAGCTGAGTGAAAGGAAACAAGGTGGATTTCCATCCCAAACAATACCCAATCCTGGAACCTCATCTTCAGGACAGAAATAAGAGAATGAAGGAAGAACAACCGTCTGGCTGAAGACGTTAAACTTCGCGCTCATGGGAGGCACCCCATCGCATATCCTTTTATTTTGTAGTTTGATTTATATTTTGTTGTGTTTTCATTTGTGTTTAGTATTTTTGGTGTTTTTGGTGTTATGTCGTTTTCTTTTCCATTCTGTTCCTACGATCTATCGCACCTCACATGCGATCGAGCGCCGGTTTCCATCTGAGAGGCTACCACACTCTGTTAGTGCGATCGAACGCACAACATGTGCGATCGAGCGCACTTGGCATCATCTCCTAGTTATTTATATTATTCTTTTTATGTTCAATTTTTATTTCATTTTAGTTTGTTTCTGTTTACTTGTTTTTGTGTTTTCTTATTTCGCAGGGACAAGTGTGCTTTACTTCAAGTTTGGGGGTGTGCTATGAGCCATGCTTTCCAAGACGATGTCGTCCATCTCCCGGGTACACTCTTTCCTTGTTTTAGACACATTGGGGACAATGTGTCATTTAAGTTTGGGGGTATGGGCGCACATGTTGTTTACACACACTTTGTCCCAATTTCATTTTGTTTGCTGTTTATTTTTATAAATGAAAAAAAAAAAAAAAAAAATTCAACAAGAAAAAAATATATGCATGTTCATGTTTGTCTTAAAATTTTGGTTAATCTTAAAAATTGTGATTTGATTTCATTGGTGAGCTTAAAATTTTGAACACATAATCTAATAATTGAGTTTTTCGGTTTGGTTACTTGCTTAGGACAGTTGAGAATTCACATGTTTGATATGATCTTACACAAGCACATTAGCACATAATTTGTGGGGTATGACATGAAAAGTTTAATGTGTGTGTTTCTATGTCTTAAGTGAAACTGGATGATTTATTAGATGGCTACTTTGGCATATATATATATGAAAAATAAAATAAAAAAATAAAATATGATCATTGATAAGCTTTTCGCTGAGTAACTTGACCTCTTGTCTCAAAGCATTGAGTGTTCACGTCAAAAGGTGAAGAATTTTGATTTGGTTAATGTCATGGTCAGTTTGGTTTCGTAGCCTTTTTGACTCGAGTTAGTAAGTCCTAGGGGTATCTCTACACCTAATGCCCTAAAACCATCTGGTTTGGGAGTCATTGACTTAACACTCATTACATGGGTCAATTAGAAAGCTTAAGGGAATCAAGCATTGCACAACCTGACAAAGAAAGAAGAAGAAAAAGAAAAATATGCCATTGTTGTTCATTCTAATAGGGATTTCAGTGAACTTTGAGATATTGAGACATTGTACATTAGAAATAATTGGAAGCTTCATATTTATGTGCTAGTTCACTTTACCCTATTTTCAAACTTGTGATGTCTTAGCATGTCTTTGGTGAGTAATTAAATTTTAAAATTTCAATTCATTGTGAAGATGGAGTTTATCTTTTTAAAGCTTGCTAATGAATGAGAATCATGGTTTTGAGTGATACCTTAGTTTTTGGATAACATTAACTCTTGCATGATGTTTGTGGGTAACATTTCTAGAAAACCCTCACGAGACTTCACTCGTCCACTAGGGAATTCCTAGGGGTTTAAAAGGCTTGTTGCATATGCTAAATGCAATCGTACATCCCACGAAAGATGGATTTATCTTATGTTTTCTGTTTTCCATTCCTGTTTTTAGTTTTGTATTGCTAAGGGACTAGCAATATGTAAGTTTGGGGGTGTAATAAGTGCTAAAATATTCATATTTTCAGCTCTTAACTTGCATGTTTTAATCCTTTGGTTTTAGTTAATTAGGCCATTTTACTTCCTTTTTGTATTTTCTTTGCTTTTGTAGGCTTTTGGAAGAAAATGAAGTAAATTTGGAAGATTTAGGCTCAAAGAGAGAATTTTGGAAAAGTTGGAGTTTCTGGTAGTGTGATCGAACACAGTGTACTTGTGATCGATCGCACACGGGTTGCGATTGATCGCACCTGTGCGCTGGAGAATTCTAGAAGCTGCGGACAGACTCCTTTTCCTTCCATATTAGGGTTTTTCAATTTCCACTTGTAATATGATTAAAACCCTACGAATTTTCTAGGTTTACTAGTGTCACAAGGACTTCTAAAGCCCATAAATAGACCTCTTAGTTTCTAGGAATAAGTCTGGAGAAAAGAGGCATAAGCTCTGGAAATGAACTGAAGGCTAAATCAAGAGGAGTTTGGGTTTTTTCTCTTCCACCCCTTTTATCTTTATTGTGTAGCTAATTTACTTAGTAGGGCTAGATTGAAGCCCTAGTTATGTTTAGTTAATATTTCAATATTGGCGCCTTTGCGATGGTTATGTTATGTTATTTAACTTGGTTAATTCCTGCTTTTATGAATTCCTCATATGTGTGTGCATGATAAACATATGCATGTGGTATGGACTAGTTAATTAAATCAATTTGGATGATCGAGTCCTAGGTTTAATGTTAGTAACAAAATAAATCCACACCGGGTTCTTGGGTTAATCAACATGGGGAACCGGGAGTAGACACCCATACCCTAGGCCTCATGTGTTCGCCGATTTCCACAGATTCATGCTTCTTAAAGAACAACTTAGTAGACACCCATGCTAAATCCTTTAAGGAAGAAAAGAATTAGAGTAGACACCCATGCCAAATTCGGTGCTTAGGGAAATCAATAGCCTAATGAGTAGACACCCATACCTTTAAGTTGGCAAGCATTAAATATACATAACATGATCAAAGCATTGGCATATTGTTATATTAGCTAGATATAATTAGCGGTGGATATCAAAACCCTACCTTTTTATCATTATCACTTTAACAATCGCTCTCTGTTTCTACATAAGGAATTTATTTTTAAACATAAATTCAGCAATCCTCGTGGGAATGATCCTGTACTTGCACCCTATATTACCATGTTGACCTTGTACACTTGCAGGTAAAATGTACAATAATTTACCTATTAATTTAGGTACATTTTTGGACAACAATCGTGCGCCAGCACAAAGAGGATCGATCGCAGACCTGCGATCGATCGCACACGGGCTGCAATCGAGCGTACTCGTGCGTGATAGGCAAGTCAGCCGCTAGCCTTGTTATGGAAACTGCAACTTTTAGGGTTTTGTAAATTATTGCGAACTAAGGGTCAAACCCTACGATTTTTAAGGTTTCTAGAGTATTCCTAAGGCTTATAAATTGACCATTAAGCCTCTAGAATAGACATACTTTCCATGGAGAAGAATAGGAGCCCTTCAAGTTCAAGTTTTGGGTTTATTCTTTTCCTTTATTTTATTTTATTTTATGAAGATGTTTAACATTAAACTTATGTGTATCTAATTTATTTAGTAGGGCTAGATTGAAGCCCTAGTTATGTTTAGTTCATATTTAATATTGGCGCCCTTGTGATGATCATGTTGTGATATTTAACTTGATTAATTTCTGTTGTCATGAATTCCTCCTATGTGTGTACCTGATCAACATATGCATGTGGTATGGACTAGTTAGTTAAACCAATTTTGATAACGGAGTCCTGGGTTTAATAAAAGTAACAAAAGAAATCTATACCAGGTTCTTGGGTTAATCAACATGGGGAACCGAGAGTATACACCCATGCCCTATGCCTCATGTGTTTTTTTGATTTCTACAGAATATATGCTTTTTTAAAGAACAACTTAGTATACACCCATGCTAAATCCTTTAAGAAAGAGAGGAGTTCGAGTATACACCCATACCTAACTCGTTGCTTAAGGAAATATATCCTTTAAGGGGTATACGCCCATGTGCTTAGGTTGACAAACATTAAATATACATAACATGATCAAAACATTGGCATATTGATATATTATCTAGGGGAAAATGCAGTTTACCCCCTTAAAGTTTCAGGGGTTTTTCAATTTTAACTCCAAAGTTCAAAAATTGGCAATTTACCCCCTGAAGTTTCAAAAATTGGCAATTTACCTCCTGAAGTTTCAAAAATTGGCAATTTAGCCCCTGAAGTTTCAAAAATTTTCAATTTAAACTTTCCGTTACTAATTTCTGTTAAATTGGACGGAAATTTTTTAAAAAATGCCTTAGGGAAATAATGTAATTTCATAGATTTCCGTCTATTTAGACGGAAAAATTAAACGGAGGGTTTAAATTGCCAATTTTTGAAACTTCAGGGGGTAGAGTGCCAATTTTTGAACTTTTGGGTTAAAATTGAAAAACCCCTGAAACTTCAGGGGGGTAAATTGCATTTTTCTCTATTATCTAAATATAATTAGGGGTGGATATCAAAGCCCTACCTTTTTATTATCATCAAATCAAAATTCTATCTTTGTTTTGTTTTACTTTTGGAATTAATTTTAAGCAAAATTAGCAATCCTCGTGGGAATGACCGACCCCCTACTTCCATCCTATACTACTATGTTGACCTCATGCACTTGCGGATAAAATATGCAATTATTTGCCTATTAATTTAGGGAGATATTTGTAACAACAGCGAACCCATGTCTAAATTCGGTGGTGACCTACTGGCGAAGCCGTTTAACGCTGGACTTAATTCCTCGTGAGTAGTTGACTGGTACCCGCGATCACTCAGCTCTTGGTATGGCCGAGTCAATGATCTACTGGCAGCTTAATGTAAGCTCGTTTTCTCTTTCAATTTGAATTTTTTACTAATACAATATTTTGACTTATTCTCTGATCTATGACAAGGTGTCATGCGGTCGATTCTCCTATACTGTGATGCCAGGAAGTCTCTGCAATCCTCGGTTGCCAAGAATAAGCTGGCCCTCTCTAAGGTTAATTTGGCAAGGTTGAAGGATCTGTTGGCTGATCAAGACGCTAAGCTACTTATTGCGGGCCAGCTACAATCTCGGATTAAGAAGCTTACGGCTGAGTTGCATTCTCTTCAAGAGGATCACTCGACCATAAAAGAGGATCTTCGGCAGCTGGAAGAGAGTCAGTCTGTGGATGTCGAGCAGCTGAAGGAGGCCAAGAGGGCATCTAAGGCCCAGTAGACAAGCTGAGGTTGCAAAGAAGAAGCTGGAGATCACCGAGTCGAGGTGGGGTTCCTCACTGGCCAACTTACAAAGACAAGGCTCCAGCTGAAGGTGGCTAAGGACAAGGCCCAGAACTACATCAGACAGCTGTCCTTTGCCTCGTGGGCACAAGATATTGGCTGGGCCCAAGGCATCTCGTTGGGCTTTGAGACCTTCCAAGTTTAGGCTTTGGACCCCGCTTGTGATATCAACCTTCAGGCTGTCAAGGTCGACGACATTGTGCCTTCAACTGCCTCTATGGAGGAGATAGCCACCCTTGGATCAGAAGTGATGCCTGATGCCCGAGGGATAACCAGACTCGGATATAACCGCTTCACCGACCTTGAACCTGGTGAGGCTTCCAAGTTGAAGGGATCATCTAATGACGCTGGTTCTCCTAAGGCTGAAGACATTGTATCGCTTGAGGGCAAAGATTAGTTTAAAGAAATATTTTGTATCTGTTTGTATTAATGAAATCTTTTTATGCAAACTGTAGGTTGATTTATTTTTCTTGAAAATAGAGAGAAATTTTCAGTTTGAGTTGAACTTGCTTGCATTCCTCTCTTTCATTCGCAATTCTTTTAAAACAACCTAAGTTTAAAGTTTAAAACAACTTTCGGTTCTGATTCTTGGGATCTAGAACCTTGGGTTGTTTGATATGACATTAATTCGGATAACAATTAAGTTTTCGAGGTTAACGCTTCCATGATTAAAGACTTGTGAAAATCTTTGGATGGTGTGATAAGGAAAAGGTTTTTTGCTTAACATCATTGTCTCGCTTGTTCCTATTTTCTCTTCAGTCTTAAGAATAAAACTCAAGTGTTTAAATTTTGTGATTGCTTGGCAAAATGCTCTTGGCAGAATGTTTGGCAAAGTGCTTGACCTAAGAAAATGCTTGAAGGAACAATCCTACTTTAGAGGCTTTATGTTCTTAGCAGTGTTTCTCAAGGTAACTTAACCTTTAAACAATCCCACTGCAGAGGCTTTATGTTCTTAATAGGTCTAGTTATCCTTGGGAAAGTACCTTGGCAATATTTCTCCAAGTTAGTCTTGGGAAAGCAGCTTGGCGATATATCACCAATGGATTTTTAGGAAAGCATCTTGGAGATATTTCTCTGAGCTAACTATACTCAGGAAAGCACCTCAACGATGTTTCCGACTAAGAAAGTGCCTTGGCGATATTTCTCCGAGTTAGACTCGGGGAAAGCACCATGGTGATATTTCTAAGTCTGGGAAAGTATCTTGGCGATATTTCTCCGAGTTAATCTGGGAAAGCACCTCGATGATATTTCCAACTAGGAAAGTGCCTTGGCGATATTTCTCCGAGTTACACTCGGGAAAGCACCTCGGCGATGTTTCCAAGTAAGTGCCCAGTTGGCGATATTTTATTGAAGCATTATTTGACACTATAATTTTGAAGATTTTATTGATAGTATTTTTATGAGTTACATAAAAAATAACCTTCATTTGAGATTACAATGGCTACACATAATACTTCTTCAAGTGCTTGACATTCTAGGGCCTTGGTAGTGTTTTACCCTCCGAATCTTCGAGATGATAAGCTTATGTTCTGTGGTGTCTGACCCTTCCCAATTTGGAGCCAACTTTCCTTCTGTTGGGTCTTTGGTGGCGATAGTAACCTTCCGCAAGACCAAATCTCCCAGATTGAAGCTTCGGTGCTTGACCCTTTGATTGAAGTACCGAGCCACTCTCTCTTGGTATGCTGCCATTGTTACATGGGCTTGTCCCGTTTCTCCTGCAATAGATTGAGATGTAATTTGAGGCCTTCATGATTAGTCTCCGGTTGAAAGGTCTCTACACAAAAGCTGCCCGACCCAACCTCGGCTAAGATAACTACCTCGGTTCCAAAAGCTAAAGCATAAGGGGTTTCTTCAATTGGCATCCTCTTCGTAGTTCGGTACGCCCAAAGAACTTTAGGGAGATCTTCAGCCCAGTTTCCCTTGTGATCGCCAAGCTTTTTCTTCAAAATTTTGAAGATGGTCTTGTTGGTGGCCTCTACCTGCCCATTCGCTTGAGGATGTCTCGAGGATGAAAAGTAGTTTCTGATATAGAGAGTGGCACACCATTCTCGGAATGAATCACAGACAAACTGCTTTCCATTATCCATAATGAATGCGTGCAGAATGCCATATTGACAGATAACATTCCTCCATAGGAATCGTTCGATGCTCTTAGCTGTGATGTTTATTAGGGCATCAACTTCTGCCCACTTTGTGAAGTAATCTACAACTACCACTGTAAACCGAACACCCTATTTCCTTTGGGTAATGGTCCGACTATATCCATCCCCCATTGCGAGAAAGGCTAGTGTGAGGGAATTAAACTTAACTCTTTGGGGGGTTGTTTAGAGATATTGGCGAAACGCTGGCAATTGTCATAAGTTTTGACCGTTTTCATCGATTCCTGACTCATGTTCGGTCAATAGAACCCTACTTGGTGTTAAGCCAAATACTACCAAAATTAATAGATAATAATCGGTACATTTTACTCGCAAGTACACAAGATCAAACGATAGTATAATGCAGTAAGTACAAGATCGTTTCCAAGAGGATTGTTGATTTTGTTTAGAATTTATTAAAATATCAATTTTGTCACGAAATTGATACTATAAAAAAGGAATAAAGATAAATGGAAAGGTAGGGTTGTGATATCCACCACTAATGATGCTCAATACTATAACAATATGCAAATGTTCCAATCATATTATGAATACCGAATGTTTGTCAACCTAAGGGCATGGGTGTCTATTCTAATTCTTTTCTTTCTTAAGGGATTTAGCATGGGTGTCTACTAAGTTGTTTAAGAAACCATAAATTTGTGGAAATCGACACTAAGTTGTTTAAGAAACCATAAATTTGTGGAAATCGACAAACACATGGAACCTAGGGCATGGGTGTCTACTCCCGGTTTTCCATGTTGATTAACCCAAGAACCCATGAGGAATTCTTTTGTTACTCTATTAAGCCCAGGACTCGATCATCCAAATTGACTTATATAACTAATCTGTGCCACATGCATACGTTGATCAGGCACACACATATGAGGAATTCAATAAAACAGGAATTAATCAAGTTAAACATCATAGTATGATTATCACAAAGGCGCCAATATTGAAATACTAAATACACATAATTAGGGCTTCAATTTTGCACTACTTAGGAGTTTAGTTACACATAATTAAAATAAAACTAAAAAGAAAAGGGAAAGAAAGAACCAAAAACGACTCCTTGAAGTAGCCTCCAATTCCTCTCCCCAAGATTGTGTCCTAAATTGTGTATTGTATTGTGAGGCTTAGAGGTCTATTTATAGGGCTTAGGAGAGTCCTAAAAGCCCTAGTAATCCTTGAAAATTCTGAGGTTTATCTCCTAGTCCAATTAGGATAAACATAACCAAAGTCCAAATTGGAATAGGATTCGTCCAGATTTGCACTCTTATCCTACGGGACAATTTTGGCATAGCGCACGTCCGAATTAGGAAAATGCTATTCTGCAATGATTTGTATCATTTTGAGTTAGCTTTCCAATGCTGCTGGAGTCACTTCAATTTGATATTTGAGCAGAAAGTTATGATCAAAATACCGAGACGTGTGCAGAATCCAAATTTGAATCTAATCCAATTTTGACTCCAATTTGAGAAATTCCGATTTAATCATTTCATTTATTTGATTAAACTTAACCACATTATATAGGTCATCTATTATGATTGGTTAAGCTTAACTATATCTTCTAGGTCTTCCCAATTTTCCCTTTAAACTTGGAACTTTTCCGGAAATGCTTTCTTTTCTTCCATGACCTATGAAATAAAGAAAACACAAAAAGGAAATAAAATTGCGCAAACTAACAAAACTAAAGAATTAACAAATATAAATTAAAGACTAAAATATGAATATTTTGGGATTTATCACATCCCCAAACTTACATATTGCTAGTCCCTTAGCAATACAAAACTAAAAACAAAATGAAAAACAAAAAACAAAAAGATAAATCCATCTTTCGTGGGATGTACGATTGCATTTAACGTATGCAACAAGCCTTTTAAACATCTAGGCATTCCCTAGAGGATGAGTGAAGTCTCGTGAGAGTTTTCATAGAAAATATTACTCACAAACATTATGCAAAGTTCATGTTATCCAAAAATTTTAGTGTCACTCAAAACTATGATTTTCATTCATTGGCAAGTTTAAAAAGACAAACTTCATCTTCACAATGAATTGGAATTTTAAAATCTAATTACTCACAAAAGACAAGCTAAGTCATTACAAGTTCGAGACAGTGTAAAGTGAACTAGCACATAAATATGAAGCTTCCTATTAATTCCAATGCGCAAAGTCTCAATATCTCAAAGTTCACTGAAATTTCCATCAAAATGAATAACTATGGCATAAATTTCTTTCTCTTCTTTTTCATTTTTTTTTCTTTATTTTTTATTTTTGGGAAAATACACCTTATCCCCCTAAACTATCTACCCATTTGCAATTGACGTCTAATGTTTAAAAAGTGACACTTAACCCCCTCAAAGTTTAACACAATAACAAAAAAACCCATCAGTTTATTTCGGCCGTCACTTTGGACGGAAACCTAGTCACGTGCGTGGCACGTGACACTTTTCAACCAAAAAGTTTGAAAATGCCCTTGGGGGGTAAAGTGTAAACATAAATTACTTCAAGGGGGTAAAAATAAAAAAAACAAAAAACAAAATAAAAAATAAAAAACTTTTTTTTTTTTTTTTTTAAAAAAGCTTATTTAAAAAAGAAAAAATAAAAACTAAACTAAAACAAAAAAACTCGAGTTAATTACCTTTTTAGTACTAAGTTTCTCACTTTTTTTTTTTCTCACCTATATTACAAATCGTATAATAGATGGTGCTTGAGTTATGGGAAAAGACCAACTTGGTACTTTTGTCACATTCTATTAGCCCAAAGTAATGGACCGTCACGTGTCACCCCCAAAAAATGCCACGTCCTAAAAATATTCGGCTCCACATGTCGTAAAAAAATACCAATTTGGGACATGTCTTAAAAAAATAAAAATAATTAAAAAAAAAAATCAAAAAAGATAAACCCTAAAAAAATTGAAAAAATTATGGGGTGGCCAGGCCACCCCATTTTGTCCTTTGGGGTGGTTTCGGCCACCCCCAGACCATCCACCCCCAAGGGCCATATTAAAAAAAAAAAAAAATTATTATTATAATATTATTTGAATTTTTATTTGTTTTTAAAATAAAAAATAATATTTTAATAGGTGGGACATGTGGCATGAGAATGGCTCTAGGATTCTCCTAGGGCCATACTAGCCATTAACTGGAGGCCTCTTCAGTCCAAAAGGACTGGAGAGGATCTGGATCCCTCTAGGGGTGGCTCAGCCAGTTATTAAACCAGTTTTTTTAGGGACATGTGGCATTTTTTAGGGGTGACACATGGGAGTCCATTAGTTTGGGTTAACAGAATGTGATGGAGGTACCAAGTTGGTCTTTTCCTATAACTCAGGTGTCATCTGTGATACGATTTGTAACTTAGGTGAGAAAATAAATAAAGTGTGAACCTTAGTACTAAAAAGGTAATTAACCCGAGTTTTTTTTTGTTTTAGTTTAGTTTTTCTTTTTATTTTTTAAATAAGAATTTTTTTTTTTTGGTTTTGTCTTTTGTTTTTTATGTTTACACTTTAACCCCCCCCCCCCCCCCCCCCTCCCCTCAGTAATTTATGTTTCCACTTTACCCTCCAAGGGCATTTTTGAACTTTTTGGTTGAAAAGTGGCACGTGCCACGCACATGATTAGGTTTCCATCCAAAGTGACGGCCAAAATAAATGGATGGGTTTTTTTGTCATGGTGTTAAACTTTGAGGGGGTCAAGTGTCACTTTTTAAACATTGGACGTCAAAGTGAAAATGGGTAGATAGTTTAGGGGGGTAAAGTGTATTTTTTTCCTTTTTGTTTTGTCAGGCTATGTAATGTTTGGTTCCCTTAAGCTTTCTAATAGACTCATGTAGCGAATGTTAGGCCAATGACTCCCAAACCAGATGGTTTTAGGACATTAGGTGTAAAGACACCCCTAAGGACTTACTAACTCGAGTAAAAAAGGCTACGAAACCAAACTAGCTATGACATTAATGAAATCAAAATCTTCACATTTTGACGTGAACACTCAATGCTTAATGAGGCAAAATGTCCAATTACTTAGTGAAAAGATTATCAATGATCATTTTTTTAAAAAACTTCTTTTTCTCTTTTTATATATATAATTATGCCAAAGTATCAATCTAATAAGTCATCCAGTTTTACCCAAGACATAGAAACATACACATCAGACTTTCATGTCATACCCCACAAATTATGTGCTAATGTGCTTGTGTAAGATCAGATCAAACATGTGAATTCTCAATTGTCCAAAATAAGTAACCAAACTTAAAAACTCAGTTATCATATCATATGTTCAAAATTTTAAGCTCACCAATAAAAATCAAATCACAATTTTTAAGAGCAACCAAAATTTTAAGACAAACATGAACATGCATTTTTTTTCAAAAATGGGACCAAGTGTGTAAAGTGTCTCCCATACCCCAAACTTAAATTATACATTATCCCCAATATGTGTATAACATGGAAAGATCTTACCCGGGAGATGGTTGAAACTGGCTGGACTCGTATGGCTCATAGCACACCCTCAAACTTGAATGCAAGGACACTTGTCGCTGAAAAAAAAACACTAAAGTAACAACGGAAAACAAAAACAAAACCAATAAAAATAAAATGAAAATAAAATAAAAACAAACAAAAGAATAAAAAGGGTATGTTATGGGGTGCCTCCCATGAGCACTAAGTTTAATGTCTTCAACCAGACTATTGTCCCCTTTTAAACTTGACACACTAGTCTTTTCTTCTCTTCCACCAAAGAGAATGAATTCTTCCTATTGCAGGGTGATTCCAACTGTCTATAGATCGGGGAAGACCATTCTGAGTCTTCTCAAATAGTTTCTCATCCGGAAGGGAATCATGAACTGGAATAAAATAAGAAGAATACTCAGGTAACTTTTCTATCTTGGTGTCCTCAATTTGCTCATCACATAACCCCAGCAAACTTCTCTCTTGGGCTTTTGGTAATACAGGAATAGGAGCTGATGTTGAAGAAGTCTTAGTGCTCTCTTCTTTTTCCTGATGTGGTTCCTCTAGATCCTCAGTTTGCTCCTCTTCTTCTTCCACCTTGTTGTTCTCAGGAGTGGAATCCAATAAGGCCTCAGCTTGCTCACATATTACGTCAAGGTCCAGATCAAATTTGGCACTCTTCTTCTTCTTCTTTAAGTATATTTGATATTTGCTTGAGGTGAGCCTCCATCCTTTCAAATGATCACTTACTTTCCTCCATTTGGCTAAGATAAGCTGACATCTCTTCTTTTAAGGAAAAACTTTCTTCTTCTAAGGCATAGCACGGTTTGTCTAAGGCAGACCTTTTGGAGGAGGTGGTCCTTCTTGGTATTGTTGATGTGGAAAGGAATATGAATGATCATATATGGGAGATGGCTCCTCTTCTTGAGCTTCTATCTTGAAAATGGATTGCCTTAGACTAGGACTAAGACAGGAATACGATTGACCATAGAATTGTGGAGTAGGATTTTCAGGAACTTGAGCATGGCATGAGAGATTTGACTGTTGTCTCCAAGTTGGGTTATATGTATCAAAATAGCCGTCATCCCCTAGTCTAGAGAATTATGTGTTCATATACCCATAAGAATGGTTAGAAAATTGTCTTGTTGAAGGACAATCTCTAACATAGTGTTAAGGGTCATGGCAATATGAACATGGTCCATGGGGTGTCAGAATGGCTCCCCACATGAAAACAAGAACAAAAAGAAAATTAAATAACAAAATAAAAATAAAAATAAAAATAAGAGCGAGAACTCACAAACGGCCTGAAGTGCTGGAACGTAGCTACTGTCTGGTAGTGCGCTCAATTGCACAGGGCTGCTCGATCGCACTTCGGAAAACCTGCAAAACAAAAAAGAAAACAATGCGTCTTCCATGTGGCTGTCTGACTGTGCGCTTGATCGCCTTGCAGCAGTGCACTTGATCGCACCGCTACTGAACGGAATTAAAACTCCAGAAAACAATAACATGAAAATTAAAATAAAATAAACTAAGGGAAAAAAAATTCTAAACAAAATTAAACAATCCCCGACAAAGGCACCAAAAACTTGTTGTGCCAAATACTACCTAAATTAAAGATAATAATTGGTATGTTATACTCGCAAGTGCACAAGATCAAACGATAGTATAGTGCAGCAAGTACAAGATCGTTTGTCGTTACAATTATCTACCTAAATTAATAGGCAAATAATTGTATGTTTTACCCGCAAGTGTACGAGGTCAACATAGTAGTATAGGGTACAAGTACGGGGTCATTCCTACGAGGATTGTTGAATTTTGTCTAAAATAAATTCCAAAAGTAAAGCAAAACAAAGATCGGTTTTTGATTTGATAATAATGAAAAGGTGGGGCTTTGATATCCACCACTAATTATATTTAGATAATATATCAATATGCCAATCTTTTGATCATATTATGTATATTTAATGTTTGTCAACCTAAGGCTATGGGTGTATACTCCTTAAGCTATTGATTTCCCTTAGCAACGAGTTAGGTATGGGTGTATATTCTAACTCTTTTCTTTCTTAAAGGATTTAGCATGGGTGTATACTAAGTTGTTTTTTAAGAAAGCATATATTCTATGGAAATCGACAAACACATGAGGCCTAGGGCATGGGTGTATACTCTCAGTTCCCCATGTTGATTAACCCAAGAATCTGGTGTGAAATTATTTTGTTACTTTTATTAAACCCAAGACTTGGTCATCCAAATTGGTTTAACTAACTAGTCCATACCATATGCATATGTTGATCAAGCACACACATATGAGGAATTCATAAAAGTAGGAATTAATCAAGTTAAATATCACAACATGATCATCACAAAGGCGCCAATATTGAATATTAACTAAACATAACTAGGGCTTCAATCTAGCCCTACTAAATAAATTAGTTATACATAAGTTTGATGTTAAACATCTTCATAAAATAAAATAAAATAAAAGAAAGGATAAGAATAAACCCGAGACTTGAACTTGAAGAGCTCCAATTCTTCTCCTTGGAAAGAGTGTCTTTTCCAGCTTGATTGCTCTCAAGGTTTAGAGGTCTATTTATAGGGCTTTAGAAGTCCTTGTTACACTAGTAAACCTAGAATTTCGTAGGGTTTTAGTCCTATTACAAGTGGGACTTGGAAAACCCTAATATGGAAGGACAGGGAGTTTGTCCGTAGCTTCTAGAATTCTCCAGCGCACAGGTTCGATTGATCGCAACCCATGTGCGCTCGATCGCAAGTCTCCTGCAATCGATCACACTACTGGAAACTCCACTTTTCCAAAATTCTTTGAGCCCAAATCTTACAGCTTTACTTCCTTTTCTTCCAAAAGCCTACAAAAGCATGGAAAACACATAAAAAAACTAAAATAGCATAAATGAATCAAAACTAAAGGATTAACACATGTAAGTTAAGGGCTAAAAATATGAATATTTTAGCACTTAACATCGTTCCCGCGAGGATTGTTGATTTTCCTTAGAATTTATTAAAATATCAACTTTGTCACGAAATTGATACTATGAAAAAGGAATACAGATAAATAAAAAGGTAGGGCTTTGATATCCACCACTAATCATGCTCAATAATATAACAATATGCCAATATTCCAATCATATTATGAATACGTAATGTTTGCCAACCTAAGGGTATATGTGTCTACTCCTTAAGCTATTTATCTCCCTAAGCAACGGATTAGGCATGTGTATCTACTCTAATTCTTTTCTTTCTTAAAGGATTTAGTATGGGTGTCTATTAAGTAGTTCTTTAAGTAAGCATAAATTTGTGAAAATCGACAAACGCAACTCCTGGTTTTTCATGTTGATTAACCCAAGAACCTGTGAGGAATTCTTTTGTTACTCTATTAAGCCCAAGACTCGATCATCCAAATTGGCTTAAATAACTAATCCATACCACATGCATATGTTGATCAGGCACACACATATGAGGAATTCAATAAAACGGAGATTACTCAAGTTAAGCATCACAGTATGATTATCACAAAGGCGCCAATATTAAAATATTAAATAAATATAATTAAGGCTTCAATATAGCCCTACTAAGGAGTTTAGTTACACATAGTTAAAATAAAACTAAAAAGAAAAGAGAAAGAAAGAACCAAAAACGACTCCTTGAAGTAGCCTCCAATTCCTCTCCCCAAGATTGTGTCCTAAATTGTGTATTGTATTGTGAGGCTTAGAGGTCTATTTATAGCGCTTATGAGAGTCCTAGAAGCCCTAGTAATCCCAGGAAAATTGGAGGTTTATCTCCTAGTCCAATTAGGATAAAGATAACCTAAGTCCAATTCAGAATAGGATTCGTCCAGATTTGCGTTCTTATCTTGAGGGAAGATTTTGGCATAGCGCATGTCTGAATTAGGAAAATGCTATTTCGCAATGATTTGTATCATTTTGAATTAGCTTTCCAATGCCACTATACTCACCTCAATCGGATATTTGAGTGTTGTCTCAATTATCTACTTAAATTAATAGGCAAATAATTCGATGATTTACCCGCAAGTGCACGAGGTCAACACAGTAGTATAGTGTGCAAATACGAGGTCATTCCCACGAGGATTTCTGAATTTTGTCTAAAATAAGTTCCCAAAGTAAAATAAAACAAAAGATTGGATTTGAGTTGATAATGATAAAAAAGTAGGGCTTTGATATCCACTACTAATTATATTTAGATAATATGTCAATATGCCAATGCTTTGATCATGTTATCTATATTTAATGTTTGTCAACCTAAGGGATGGGTGTATACTCTAACTCTTTTCTTTCCTAAAGGATTTAGCATGGTGTATACTAAGTTGTTTTTTAGGAATGCATATATTCTATGAAAATCGACAAATACATGAGGCCTAGGGCATGGGTGTATACTCCCGGTTCCCCACGTTGATTAACAAAAGAACCCGGTGTGGATTAATTTTGTTACTTATGTTAAACCCAGGACTCGGTCATCCAAATTTATTTAACTAACTAGTCCATACCACATGCACATGTTGATTAGGCACACATATATCAGGAATTCATGAAAGCAGGAATTAATCAATTTAGATTTCACAACAAGATCATCACAAAGGCGCCAATATTGATATCAACTAAACATAACTAGGGCTTCAATATAGCCCTACTAAATAAATTCGTTACACATAGAGTTGATGTTAAACATTTTCATAAAATAAAATAAAAGAAAGGAAAAGAATAAACCTGAAACTTGAACTTGAAGAGCTCCAATTCTTCTTCTTCAAAAGTGTGTCTATTCTAAAGGCTTAAGGGTCTATTTATAGGCCTTTAGGAATACTCTAGAACCGCTAAAAATTGTAGGGTTTGAGCCCTAGTTTGCACTAAGCTACAAAACCCTAGAAACTGCTATTTCCTTATCAAGGCTAGTGGCAGTCTTGGCCATCACGCACGGGTGTGATCGATCGTAGCTCGTGTGCAATCGATCGCAGCTCGTGTGCAATCGATCGCAGGTCTGCGATCAATCCTCCTTGTGCTTGCACTCGATCGTGGCTGCCTTGCTATGTTGCCATCCTCGCCTGTAGTACGCTCAATCGCAGCTCCCCTGCGATCGATCGCTCTACCAGAGCCTTCCAAAATCCAAAATAGCTCCTTTTTAGTCCAAAACTTCTGAGTTTTCTTCTTTTTCTTCCCATGACCTACAAAATCAAAGAAAACACATAAAAGAGCTAAAATGACATAATTAACTAAAACTAAAGGATTAAAACATGTAAGTTAAGGTTTGAAAATATGAATATTTTAGCACATAGCACACCCCCAAACTTACATATTGCTAGTCCCTTAGCAATACAAAACTAAAAACAAAAATGAAAAACAGAGAACAAAAAGATAAATCCATCTTTCGTGGGATGTACGATTGCATTTAACATATGCAACAAGCCTTTTAAACCTCTAGGCATTCCCTAGAGGACGAGTGAAGTCTCGTGAGGGTTTTCTTGAAATGTTACCCACAAACATCATGCACAGTTCATGTTATCCCCAAAAATTAAGTATCACTTCAAGATCATGATTTTCATTCATTAGCAAGCTTAAAAAGATGAACTTCATCTTCACAATGAATTGGAATTTTAAAATTCAATTACTTACAAAGGACATGCTAAAACATCACAAGTTTGGAAACAGTGTGAAGTGAACTTAGAACAAAATTATGAGGCTTCCAAATCTTTCCAACATGTAATGTCTCCATCTCTCAAAATTCGTTGAAATCCCTATTAGAATGAACAACTATGGCATATTTCTTTTTCTCTTTTATTTATTCTTTTTGGGAGGAGAAGGGGGGGGGGGGGGGTGGTCAGGTTGTGCAATGTTTGGTTCCCTTAAGTTTTCTAATTGACCCATGTAGTGAGTGTTAAGTCAATGACTCCCAAACCAGATGGTTTTAGGGCATTAGGTGTAGAGACACCCCTAACGACCTACTAACTCGAGTCAAAGATGTTACAAAACCAAACTAACCAAGACATTGATCAAATCCAAATTTTTCACCTTTTGACGTGAACACTCAATGCTTTGAGGCAAGAGGTCCAGTTACTCAGTGAAAAGCTTATCAATGATCATTTATTTCATCATTATTTTTTTTTCAAATATATGCCAAAGTGTCCATCTAATAAGTCATCCAATTTCATCTAAGATACAGAAACACACATATCAGACCTCATATCATACCTCACAAATTATGTGCTAATGTGCTTGTGTGATTAAATCAAACATGTGATTTTTCAACTGTCCTAAACAAGTAACCAAACTAACAGATTCACTCATCTGATCATGTGTTCAAAATTTTAAGCTCACTGATGAATTCAAGCCATAATTCTTTTAGATTAACTAAAATTTTTTGGATAAACATGAACATGCATATTTTTTTTTTAATTTTTTTTTTCAATTAAACAAAGAAACACACAAAACAAATAACATGAAATTGGGACAAAGTGTCTGTGAACAACATGTGTGTCCATACCCCCAAACTTAAATGACACATTGTCCCCAATGTGTCTAAATAAAGGAAAGAGTGTACCCGGGAGATGGACGACATAGTCTTGGAAAGCATGGCTCATAGCACAACCCCAAACTTGGATTGAAGCATACTTGTCCCTGCAAAATAAGAAAACATCAAAAACAAGTAAAAAGAAACAAAATTAAAGATAGATAAAAAAGATTAACTTTAAACACACTAAACAAAACAAAAATAAAAAGATAAACTATGGGGTGCCTCCCATGAGCGCTAAGTTTAACGTCTTCAGCCAGACTGTGGTCCCCGCTCAGTGCTGTCCAGAAGATGATGCTCCAGATGGTGGTGGTAAACATCTGAGAATGGACTACATCAATTCTTCTAAGGCCGCTAATCTTTTGTCCATTAAGACTTTATCTTCCCGAGCCTCCCTTCTTTGATCCGCCAACTCTCTCCTAAGGCCTGACATTTCTTCACTAAGTGAGCGGTACTGTGCTGCACAAAAAATGATTGGGGCTTCCTCCTCCGCTACTGCTAGCTCAACTGCTGGTTCATCTTCTGCCATCGGCTCGGCCTCGCTCTCTTCCCTACCAACTGTTGGTGCTGGAGGTGCCAGCTCTTATTCCATTGGCGAATGCCAAAGATGGGGGTAGTAGTGACTGGCTCATCAGCTATGGTACCCTTGATGCCTTTCTTCCAGAGAATGCAGGTGATTAAGTATGGGAAAGGCAACCCCCATGAGTGAGTGGACTCAACTCCTCCAATATGCACTCCATTCCAAAATTTGTGAATTTGGTTCCAGATAATATCGAGAATGGAATACCAGGCATCCTTGTGGAAGGCGTAGAGGGTTAGGAAAAATTGATCCCGCCTCTAAGTCTTATGCCCCAAGGGAAAGGCATTACGGTGCAATATGGAGTACACAAACCAAAGCCGTTGAGGTAGCTTGGATCGGCTGCCGGCATTATGATGGGCATCGGCATATTGCCCTTGGAACATGTCCTTAATGATTTCTGCCACATAGAATCTAGGCAATTGCTAGGCAAGTTGTGCGGCTTCTGGAGGGTGCTCTTCATTGCATTGAAGGGCAACGGCAATGTCGGCCCGTGTCACGACAACAGCTTGGCCTTGCACCTTGGAAAAGAGGGCAGCCGGCCTGGCACAATCATGGGACAGGAAGGCATAGAACTCAATCACCAGCTTTCGGTAGGCAGTGGGGGTGACTGGCTTGGAAAGCTTCTTGAGCCCCCATCACTTGAACTTGGCGACCGCCCATTGAGTTGCCTCAAGGTTTTGGAAGTCTAGTGGGCGGGGGAGAAATGGCTTGGGCCTCGGACCCTCGGGAGGATGAAGCACAAGTTCTTGGCATTATGAGCTTGATTGGGGACTTTTATCGAACACTTGGTGGGCACTTGTGATGATCAAAGTTGTAAAACACAACAACACTGCTCAAAACCCCCTGCAGAAACAAAAAATTCCCAACACAGAGAGGCAATGTGGGTGGATGAACACCCACAATTGCAAAGAATGATGGAAAAATTGGAGGTTGGGGGTTAACGGAGTTGGGGTATTGATGGGTGATATGTGTGTGTTATGGGATGATGGTGGTGGCCGCAGGGAAGCATGCGGCCGTGCAAGTGCGGATGCGATGCGGTGGTGGTGGTTGAAGGCCAGTGGAGATGAAGGAAAAGTGGTGGTGCACCGGTGAACGTGTGGGTGCAAGTGATGGGGACTGTACGGCCCAGGGAGAGTGTAAGGGGGAATAGGGGAGAAAGTGACCTAAAATACGTCACGTGTCCTGCTGTCTGAGTGCACTTGGTCGCACACATGGTGCACTCGATCACATTGATGCAAGGATGTGCGTGAGTGGGTGATGTGCGCTCGAACGCACGCAAGGTGCGTTCGATCGCACTAACAGAATGTACAAAGCCAAAATTTGATTACTGGGCTCGATCGCATACTTGTTGCGATCGATCGTAGTAACAATTTTTTTTTTTTCTTGAATGCAGAATGTACAACAATGTTTTGAAATAAAAAGGAAACACAAAGGATAAGTGAGAACACATGTAAAGTAAAGAAATTGATATGATGAAAAACAAGAGGGGAAAAGTGTACTACCTTCTGTGGCCTCAGTACCACTGTTATGAGTAGATGCGCTTGAGCTCCTGGACTGCTCAAATGCTTCTACTTGTAACTGTAATGTCTCTAGTGTGGAGAGCTGCATTTGAGCTCCATAGAATGTGGCTCAAGTGCCCTAGGTGGTGTAGGCACAGGACTGTCTCTATAGGTCAACAATTTCGGTTCCACATAGAACTCCTTCTTGACATGCTTTCTGTGATGATGGTCCTTGGGTCTTTTCTTGGTGTCCTCATTTGCTTCATATCTCAATTCGTCCCATTCATCCAGCTGCAGCTTTCTTTTGGTAGTTGAATATGGTGGACAGGCTTGAAGTGGTTGCTTTGCTCCACTAATGTCCTCAGTAACATCTGCATGGACTGGCCCAATGTCCTGACTTGTGAACTTATGAGTGAGGGGGGTCTTTACTGGATCTTTTTGTGGGTCCTACAAAACTGGCTCACAAACACCTTGGATCATACAAGCATCAAAACATTTGAAATCGTCTTGAGGTAATTGCTTTGCATCAAATATTTTGAACTCTATTGTCTCACCATTCACCTTCATACTTACCGTACCCTTTTTCACACCTATTATGGTATCAGCAGTTCTCATAAAGGTCTTCCTAAGATGATAGGCAAGGGTGATGGCATAGGGGATTCTTCCACATCTAACACAATGAAGTCAGCAAGTAAAATAAATGTACCTACCTTTACCAACACATCCTTAAGTATATCTCTTGGTCTTTTGATGCTTCTGTCTGCCAATTGCAAGGTAACAGAGGTTGGTTGAAGCTCCCCTAAACCCAACTTTTCATAAACCATGTAAGGCAGCAAATTGACCCCTGTTCCTAGATCCAGCAATGCATGCTCAAAAAGATGGTCTTTTATCCTGCAAGGAATGGTAAAACTACCCGAATCTGTTATCTTTGGAGGTAATTTTCTCAGCAAGACTGCACTTACCTCTTTTGTTAGGGCCACTGTCTCATGCTCCTGAAACCTCCTTTTGTTAGTACAACAATCCTTTAAAAATTGAGCATAAGAAGGAATCTGTTTAATTGCATCTAACAAGGGAATATTGATTTCTACTTTCCTCAAAGTCTCAAAGATGGATAAGTTGCTTTTCTTTCTTTGGTTTGACTAACCTTTGAGGGAAGGGTGGTGCATTTACCTTCTCCATTTTGTTTACCTTAGAAGTTGATGCTTCATCTGGAGATGCTTGAGGTAGCTCTTCAGTTCCAATGACCTTACCATTCCTGAGAACTGTGACTGCTTTTAGCTGCTGTTGACTCCCTGGATTAGGTATTGTTTGGGCTGAAAATTCTTCCTACTTCCTTTTACTCAGCTCCTTTGCCATCTGCCCCATTTGCACTTCCAGTCTTTGGATGGCTTGATTAGTCTTTGTATTGAATTGCATTTGATTAGCCATAAATTGGTGTTATAAAGTCACCAGGTTGTGTATCATATTCTCTAGTTGGTTCAACTTTGACTTTTGAGTTGGTTGGCTTGCTTGTTGGGGCCCCTGCTGCTGTCCTTGATTGTTACTCCAAGAGAAATTGGGATGGTTGCGCCATCGTGGATTGTAGGTGTTGGAGTACGGATTGTTCTTGTGGGGGTAATTGTTTTGTCCCACATAATTCACCTCTTCTTGCTCTACAAATGGAGATAAAGGACATGTCTCAGTTGTGTGATCTAAATAGGAACAAATAGAACATACCTGGATTGGTGTGTCCTATTGCAGAGGTGAGATTTTCTGAGCAATCATGGCCTTGACAATCACGCCTAACTTCTTTTCCACAGCAGCCATCTGATTTGGAGATCCCCCATTGAAGTTCACTTCATACATGCCTTTGCTCTTTAATCCTCGCCTTCCTCTAGAGCAGAATTGTTGGGAATGCTCACTTGACGTTTCAAAAAGCTCCATTTCTTCCTCACTACTCTTCTCCATAAGTGCTCTTCCACAAGCTAAATCAACCATCCTTTTGTTAGTAACATCTAAACCTTCATAAAAAAATTTGTACCTGATCATCTTGAGGGATGTTGTGATGTGGGCACTTTAGAAGCAATGAATTGAAATGATCCCATGCCTCAAAGAACAGATCTCCATCTTGTTGTTGGAACATTTGAACTTCCCTTTTAAGTTGTCTTGTCTTTTGGGTTGGGAAAAACTTCTTCAGAAACTTAGTGGCTAATTCTTCCCAAGTATGGATAGAATTATACCTCAGTTTAGCAATATCTTTCAAAGAGAAAGGAAAGAGAACTAACCTGAGTCTCTCTGGAGTTAGGCCTTGGACGTGCTGCACCTTGCTTAGATCAAAGAACTCTTTAAGATGCAAGTTGGGATCCTCAGTAGCTGTGCCCCTAAAGTGAGTCAATGCATTGAGGATTTGAGGAGAAATATAATACCTGCCTTCCACCTCCGATTGTTATGCTATGCATGAGGGTTTATGGAGGTTTGCTGGAACGAATGCCTGCTTCATTGGTCTCCACACCGGGTGTGGATTTGCCTCTAGTGGTCTTGGCTCTATTGGATTCTCTTGCAAATCTTTCATCTCAATTTCTTCCTCTTCTTCTTTGTCACTAGGTCTTTGTCGAATTGTCCGCTCAATTTCAGGATCGAGTGGAATGATGGTTGAATCTTGCGATCGACGACCTTGCATCAATTGCTTTGCTTCTTTAGTCAAAACAGCCTTAGCACTGCTGATCCGGATGCTCCCTGGAACTATTCTCAATCGCAAGTTGGTGCGTTCGATCGCAATGCACTCGATCGCACTTGGCGGACGTTTGATCGCAATCACAGAATGCTAGTCCGTAAACCTAAAACAGAAAATAGAAAAAGTTAAGAATCAATAGAAAATATTTTTGATAAAAACAAAATTGGAAATTGAAAATTAAAATAACACAACTAAAGGAAAATAATTTTAAACAAAATTCGCCGCAATCCCCAGCACCGGCGCCAAAAACTTGTTGTCTCAATTATCTACTTAAATTAATAGGTAAATAATTGGATGTTTTACCCGCAAGTGCACGAGGTCAACATAGTAGTATAGTGTGCAAATACGGGGTCATTCTCACGAGGATTGCTGAATTTTGTCTAAAATAAATTTCCAAAGTAAAATAAAACAAAAGATTGGATTTGAGTTGATAATGATAAAAATGTAGGGCTTTGATATCCATCACTAATTATATTTAGATAATATGTCAATATGCCAATGTTTTGATCATGTTATGTATATCTAATGTTTGTCAACCTAAGGGCATGGGTGTATACTTCTTAAGCTATAGATTTCCCTAAGCAATGAGTTAGGCATGGGTGTATACTGTAACTCGTTTCTTTCCTAAAGGATTTAGCATGGTGTATACTAAGTTGTTCTTTAAGAAAGCATATATTCTGTGAAAATCAACAAACACGTGAGGCCTAGGGCATGGGTATATACTCCTGGTTCCCCATGTTGATTAACGCAAGAACCCGGTGTGGATTACTTTTGTTACTTATGTTAAACCCAAGACTCGGTCATCCAAATTGATTTAACTAACTAGTCCATACCACATGCACATGTTGATCAGGCACACACATATGAGGAAGGTGCCAATATTGCACATCAACTAAACATAACTAGGGCTTCAATCTAACCCTACTAAATAAATTCATTACACATAGAGTTGATGTTAAACATCTTTATAAAATAAAATAAAAGAAAGGAAAAGAATAAACCCGAAACTTGAACTTGAAGAGCTCCAATTCTTCTCCTTCAAAAGTGTTTATATTCTAGAGGCTTAAGGGTCTATTTATAGGCCTTTAGGAATACTCTAGAACCCCTAAAAATCATAGGGTTTGAGCCCTAGTTCGCACTATGCTACAAAACCCTAGAAACTGCTCTTTCTTTATTAAGGCTAGCGGCTGTCTTGGACATCACGCACGGGTGCTCTCGATCGCAGCCCGTGTGCGATCGATCGCAGGTCTATGATCGATGCTCCTTGTGCTTGCTCTCGATCGTGGCTGCCTTGCAATGTTGCCATCCTCGCCTGTAGTGCGCTCGATCATAGCTCCCCTACGATTGTAGGGTTTTTCCAACTCCAAATTGTAATAGGATTGAAACCCTATAAAATCCCTAGGGTTTACTACTTTTCTAGGGACTTTTAAAGCCTATAAATAGACTCTTAAGCCTTTAGAATAGGGAGGCTTGGAGGAAGAGAAGGAGGAGCTCTCAAGTTCAAGTCTCGGGTTTATTCTTTTCCTTGTTTTATTTTATGAAGATGTTTAACATCAATTATATGTGTAGCTAATTTACTTATCAGGGCTAGATTGAAGCCCTAGTTATGTTAAATTAATATTTCAATATTGGCGCCTTGTGATGATCATGTTGTGCTATTTAACTTGATTAACACCTGTTTACATGAATTCCTCATATGTGTATGCCTGACCAACATGTGCATGTGGTATGGACTTGTTAGTTAGATCAATTTGGATGACCGAGTCCTGGGTTTAACATAAGTAACAAGAGATATCCACACTGGATTCTTGAGTTAATCAACATAGGGAACCGGGAGTATGTATCCATGCCCTAGGCCTTGTGTGTTTGTCGATTTCCATAGAACATATGCTTTTCTAAAGAACAACTTAGTATAGACCATGCTAAATCCTTTAGGAAAGAAAAGAGTTAGAGCATGGACCAAGTGCCTAATTTGTTGCTTAGGGAAATCAATAGCTTAAGGAGTTAGGGTTTAACCCTTAGGTTGATAAACATTAAATATGCATAACTTGGTCAAAGCATTGGCATATTGAAATACTAGTTTAATATAATTAGTGGTGGATATCAAAGCCCTACCCTTTATTATCATCTCATCAACAATCAATTTTAGTTTGCTTTTGCTTAAGGAATATATTTTTAAACATAAATTTAGCAATCCTCGTGGGAATGATCCTGTACTTGCACCCTATACTACCATGTTGACCTTGTGCACTTGCAAGTAAAACGTACAATTATTTACCTATTAATTTAGGTATATTTTTGCACAACAGGAGATGGACGACATCATCTTGGAAAGCATGGCTCATAGCACACCCCCAAACTTGAAGTGAAGCACACTTGTCCCTGCAAAAGAAGAAAACACGAAAAACAAGTAAAAGGAAACAAAACTAAAGATCAATAAAAAGATTAAATAAAGCACACAAAAAAGAAAATAACAAGATAAACTATGGGGTGCCTCCCAGGAGCACTAAGTTTAACGTCTTCAGCCAGACAGTGGTCCCTGTCAATGCTGTCCTAAAGAAGATGCGCCAGATGGCGGTGCTGCATGTTGGACGGACTAGAGTACCAAATCTTCATCTCTTGGTATTAATTTTACTTTAAGATATGGCTTGACTCTGTGTCTATTGACCTTGAATGACTGATTTGTCTGTGGGTTGTGAACCTCCAAAGCTCCATGAGGGAATACTTGTGTAACAATGCAAGGTCCAGACCATCTTGACTTAAGCTTCCCAAGGAAGAGTTTCAATCTTGAATTATAGATCAATAGCTTATGTCCTACTTGAAACTCCTTCCTGACCAGTTGCTTGTCATGGTATGCTTTGGTTCTATCCTTGTAGAGCTTGGCATTCTCACATGCATCACGCCTCAATTCCTCCAGTTCATTTAGATGGAGCTTCCTTTTGTCACCAGCTTGCTTCATATCAAAATTAAATTTCTTGATGGCCCAGTACGCTTTGTGTTCCAATTCCACTAGTAGATGACATGCTTTTCAAAAAACCAAACGATATGGAGACATATCGATAGGTGTCTTGTAAGCAATCCTATAAGCCCATAGTGCATCATTCAAGCATAGTGACCAATCCTTCCTACTGGGATTCACTGTCCTTTTAAGGATACCTTTGATCTCTCTATTGCTGATCTCCACTTGACCACGGGTTTGGGGGTGGTATGGAGTGCCAACCTTATGAGTGATGCCATACTTCTTTATCACAGAGGCAAAGACATAGTTGTTGAAGTGGCTTCCCCCATCACTAATGATTGCCTTTGGTTTCCCAAATCCAGCAAAGATGTTTTCCTGCAAAAACTTCACAACCACTTTATGATCATTAGTCTTTGAGGGGATATCCTCAACCCATTTAGACACATAATCCACACCCACAAGAATATATAAATAGTCGAATAAGTTAAGAAATGGTCCCATGGAGTCAATATCCCAGACATCGAAGAGCTCTACAACTTAAATATTTTGCCGTGGCATTTGATTTCTAGATGAGATGTTACCTGTCCTTTGGCATCTATCACAAGAGCTGCAAAACAAAAAAACATCTTTAAACACATTAGGCCAATAGAAACCAGATTGTAATACCTTAAGAGCTGTTCTCTTGGCCCCAAAGTGTTCACCACAAGCAAACTGATGACAGTGTTGCAAAATATTCAGGTGCTCTTCTTCTGGGACACACCTTCTAATGATTTGATCAGGGCAGAATTTGAACAAATAGGAGTCATCCCAAGGGTATTGTCTAGATATAGACATTAACCTCTTCCTTTCTTGACTAGACATACCCGGAGGAAACACCTTGGCAGTTATATCATTCACTATATCTGCATACCATGTGTTAGGAACTAAAATATTCATATTTTCAGCCCTTAACTTGCATGTTTTAATCCTTTGATTTTAGTTAATTAGGTCATTTTAATTCATTTTTGTGTTTTTCATACTTTTGTAGGCTTTTGGAAGAAAATGAAGTAAATCAGGAAGATTTGGGCTCAAAGTGAGAAGAAGGGAAAAATGGGAATCCCTGACACTGCGATTGAGCGCAGTACCAGAGAATACACAGCACGATGCAAGCCAGGAGCGATCAAGCGCACACGGGCTGCGATCGTTCGCATCCATGCGCAGGAGACAAATCAAGTGGCGGCCAGCACTGTTAATATTTTCATATTAAGGTTTTCCAACTCCAACTTGTAATAGGATTAAAACCCTGCGAATTTCCTAGATTTACTTGGGTAACAAGGACTTCTAAAGCTTATAAATAGACCTCTTAGCCTCTAGGAATAAGTGTGGAGAAAATAGGCACAAGCTCTGGAAATGAACTGAAGGCTGAATCAAGAGGACTTTAGGTTTTTCTTCTCTTCCACCTTTTATTTTTATTATGTAGTTTATATTTTATTTAGGCCTAGATTGAAACCCTAGTTATGTTTAATTAATATTTCAATATTGGCGCCTTTGTGATGATCTTGTTGTGCTATTTAACTTGATTAATACCTGCTTTCATGAATTCCTCATATGTGTCTGTCTGGCCAACATATGCATGTGGTATGGACTAGTTAGTTAAATCAATTTGGATGACCGAGTCCTAGGTTTAACATAAGTAACAAAAGAAATCCACACCGCGATTCTTGGGTTAATCAACATGGGGAACCAGGAGTAGACACCCATGCCCTAGCCTTCAAGTGTTTATCGATTTCCACAGTTTTATGCGTTCTTAAAGAACAACTTAGTAGACACCCATACTAAATCCTTTAAGAAAGAAAAGAATTAGAGTAGACACCCATGCCTAATTCGTTGCTTAGGGAAATCAATAGTTTAAGGAGTAGACATCCATGCCCTTACGTTGACAAACATTAGATATGCATAACATGATCAAAGCATTGGCATATTGTTATATTAGCTGAATATAGTTAGTGGTGGATATCAAAACCCTAATCCTTTTTAGTTTTTGTTTATCTTTTATTTTATTTCTTTCTATTAAATTCAATCGTGACAATTGAATTTCATCTTTTAATTAAATAGGAAACTACTTCTAAACATAATTTACCAATCCTCGTGGGAATGATCTCGTACTTGCCTGCTATACTATTGTTTTGATCTTGTGCACTTGCGAGTTAAAACGTACTAAATATTATCTATTAATTTAGGTAGTATTTGGCACAACACCATGGGAGCTGGATATCAACTGCAAACTGTTAAGTGCAAAAATATTCATATTTTTAACCCTTAAGTTACATGTTATAATCCTTTAGTTTTAGTTAATTATGTCATTGTAGCTCTTTAATGTATTTTCCTTGATTATGTAGGTCATTGGAAGAAAAAAAAAAAAAAAGCAATCTTAGAAGTTTTGAACTTAAAAAGACCTATTTTGGAAATTGGAAGGCTCTGGTAGAGTGATCAATCACAAGGGATCGTGGATCAAGCACACTACAGGCGAGAACCGCAACATGCAAAGCAACCACGATCGAGCGCAAGCACAAGGAGGATCGATCGCAGACCTACGATCGATCGCACACAGGCTGCGATCGAGCTCACCCGTGCGTGAAGGCCAAGTCAGCTGCCAGCCTTAATATGGAAGAGCAACTTTTAGGGTTTTGTAGCTTTGTACGAACTAGTTCTCAAACCCTACGATTTTTAGGAGTTCTAGAGTATTCCTAAAGGCCTATAAATAGACCTTTAAGCCTCTAGAATAGATATACTTTCCAAGGTGAAAAATTGGAGCTCTTCAAGTTCAAGTTTCGGGTTTATTCTTTTCCTTTCTCTTATTTTATTTTATAAAGATGTTTAACATCAAACTTATGTGTAACTAATTTATTTAGTAGGGCTAGATTGAAGCCCTAGTTATGTTTAGTTGATATTCAATATTGCCGCCCTTATGATGATCTTGTTGTGATATCTAAATTGATTAATTCCTGTTTTCATGAATTCCTCATATGTGTGTGCCTGATCAACATATGCACGTGATATGGACTAGTTAGTTAAATTAATTTGGATGACCGAGTCTTGGGTTTAACAAAAGTAACAAAAGAAATCCACACCGGGCTCTTGGGTTAATCAACATGGGGAATCAGGAGTAAACACCCATGCCCTAGGCCTCATGCGTTTGTCGATTTCCACAATTTTATGCTTTCTTAAAAAACAACTTAGTAGACACCCATGCTAAATCCTTTAAGAAAGAAAAGAATTAGATTAGACATCCATGCCTAATTCGTTGCTTAGGAAAATCAATAGCATAAGGAGTAGATACTAATGCCCTTAGGTTGACAAACATTAGATATTCATAACATGATCAAAACATTGGCATATTGATATATTAGCTAAATATAATTAGTGGTGGATATCAAAGCCTTAACCTTTTATCATTATCAACTAACTTCCAATCTTTGTTTTAGTTTACTTTTGAAATTAATTTTAAACGAAATTCAGCAATCCTCGTGGGAATGACCCCGTACTTGCACACTATACTACTATATTGACCTCATGCACTTGCAGGTAAAACTTCCAATTATTTGCCTATTAATTTAGATAGGTAATTGGGACAACAAGTTTTTGGCACCGTTGCCGGGGATTGCGGCAAATTTTGTTTAGAATTAATTTTTTTTAGTTGTGTTATTTTAATTTTCAATTTTCAATTTTGGTTTTTCCTTTAATTTATTTTTGTTTTAAATTTTTTTGTTTTTCTATTTTTTCCAGTGTGATTGATCGCACATCCAGAGAGCGGCACAGTTACTACACTAACGATAGATCTAATTTTTTTCTTTTGTTTCATACAGGGTCATTCGAATCTGCATATTAGTAAGTTTTCTTTTTAAATCTCATTTTTTTTCCTTTTTATTTTAACTTTTTGTTATTTTATTCACACATGTGGGGAAGCGTTCTGACACCTCATGGACCATGTTCTTTATGCCGTGACCCTTATCACCATGTTAGAGAGTGTCTTATAATGAGACAAATTTCTAACAAATTTAATGGGCATAAGAACACATCATTTTTTAGACTAGGGATTGGCCGCTATTTTGATTCTTGTAACCCAACATGGAGCCAACAATCCAATCTCTCATGGCAAGCTCAAGCTCCAGGAATTCATGCTCAACAATCTCATGGACTGCTACGTTACTCATTTCAACAATTCTATGGTCATGCATATTCCTCTCAATCAACTCCACAACAGCAATGTCAGGCTGAACCACCTTCTCTTATAGATATGATAAATACATTAATTAAGATTGCACAGCAAGCATCTGAGGAGATGAAGACCTACTTCAAACATAAAGGCAATAGTCTCAAAGAAGAAGAAGCATATCAAGAGGAGCCATCGTCCACCTATTGGCCTCCACAATACCAAGAAGAGAAGCCATCTCCCATATATGATCATTTGAATTCTTCTCCACATGAACAATGTCAAGAAGAACCACCTCCTCCAAAAAGGTCTACCTTAGAAGAAGCAGTTGCTGCCTCAGTGAAACAGTGTGCTGACTTTACAAAACATGCGGTAGCTCATCTTAGTCACTCGGAGGAAAGAGAGCAATCATTTGAATGGATGGAGGCCCACCTCAAGCAAAAATCAAATACATTTAAAGAAGAAGAAGAAGAAGAGTGTCAAAGTGAGTTGGTGGCCAATCCTAATGAGCATTACATGGAGAAAGAGTGCACCTACTATCATGAGCAAGTTATCACGTTGAGGAGCGAAGAAGTGGTTGAAAATCAAGTGGAAGAGGGGAATGGGGAGCAAACCAAAGTTCTAGAGGAGCTACATCGGGGAAAGGAAGAGAGCACTGAAACTTCTTCAAAATCTATTCCTGAATTCCTAAGAATCCAAGAGAGAAGTCTATTGGGGCTATGTGATGAGTAATTTGAGGATATAAAGATAGAGAAGCTCCCTGAGTTTTCTTCCTACTTTATTCCAGTTCATGATTCCCCACCGGATGAGAAACTGTTTGAGAAAACTCAAAGTGGCCCTCCCCGATCTATAGACATTTGGAATCACCTTGCAGCGGAAAAGATTCATTCCCTTTGGTGCAAGAGAAGGAAAGATTGGTGCTTCAAGTTTAAAGTACCAAAGTCTAGTTGAAGATGTTAAACTTAGCGCTCATGGGAGGCACCCCATAGTTTATCTTGTTATTTTATTTTTGTGTGTTTTATTTAATCTTTTGCTTTATCTTTAGTTTTGTTCTTTTTACTTGTTTTTGTTTTTCTTATTTTACAGGGACAAGTGTGCTTCAATTTAAGTTTGGGAGTGTGCTATGAGCCATGCTTTCCAAGACAATGTCGTCCATCTCCCGAGTACATTCTTTCCTTAATTTAGACACATTAGGGACAATGTGTCATTTAAGTTTGGGGGTATGGGCACACATGTTGTTTACACACACTTTGTCCCAATTTCATGTTAATTATTTTGTTTGTTTGATGTTTGAAAATAAAAAATAAATAAATAACGAAGAAGGAAATCTATGCATGTTCATGTTTGCCCTAAAAATTTGGTTAATCTGAAAAAATTGTGGCTTACATTCATCAGTGAGCTTAAAATTTTGAACACATGATCTGATGAGAGAATTTGTTAGCTTGGTTACTTGCTTAGGACAATTGAAAAATCACATGTTTGATCTGATCACACAAGCACATTAGCACATAATTTGTGAGGTATGACGAGAAGTCTAATGTCTGTTTTTCTGTATCTTGGGTGAATTGGATGACTTATTAGATGGACATTTTGGCATATATATATATATAAAATAAATGATCATTGATAAGCTTTTCACTGAGTAACTGGACCTCTTGCCTCAAAAGCATTGAGTGTTCACGGCAAAAGGTGAAAAATTTGGATTTGATCAATGTCATGGTTAGTTTGGTTTTGTAGCCTTTTTGACTCGAGTTAGTAGGTCCTTAGGGTGTCTCTACACCTAATGCCCTAAAACCATCTAGTTTGAGAGTCATTGACTTAACACTTGTTACATGGGTCAATTAGAAAGCTTAAGGAAACCAAACATTGCACAACCTGACCAAAAAAAAAAAAGAAATATGCCATAATTGTTCATTCTAATAGGGATTTCAATGAATTTTGAGATATAAAAATAGTACACACTGGAAAGATTTGGAAGTCTCATAATTTTGTGCTAGTTCACCTTACACTGTTTTCAAACTTGTGATGTTTTAGCATGTCCTCTGTAAGTAATTGAACTTTGGGATTCCAACTCATTGTGAAGATGGAGTTCATCTTTTTAAGCTTGCTAATGAATGAAAATCATGATCTTGAAGTGATGCTTTAATTTTTGGAATAACATAAACTGTGCATGATGTTTGTGGGTAACATTTCTAGAAAACCCTCACGAGACTTCACTCGTCCTTTAGGGAATTCCTAAGGGTTTAAAAGGCTTGTTGCATATGCTACATGCAATCTTACATCCCACGAAAGATAGATTTATCTTTTCGTTCTCTGTTTTTCATTTTGTTTTTAGTTTTGTATTGCTAAGGGACTAGCAATATGTAAGTTTCAGGGTGTGTTAAGTACTAAAATATTCATATTTTTAGCCCTTAACTTAAATGTTTTAATTCTTTAGTTTTAGTTAATTATGTCATTTTAGCTCTTTATTGTGTTTTCCTTGATTATGTAGGTCATTGGAAGAAAAATAAACAATCTTAGAAGTTTTGAACTTAAAAAGAGCTATTTTGGAAATTGCAAGGCTCTGGTAGAGCGAACTATCGTAGGGGATCTGCGATTGAGCGCACTACAAACGAGGACCCCAACATGCAAGGCAACCATGATCGAGCGCAAGCACAAGAAGGATCGATCGCAGACTTGCGATTTATCGCACATAGGCTGCGATCGAGCGCACCTGTGCGTGAAGGCCAAGTCAGCCGCCAGCCTTAATATGGAAAGAGCAACTTTTAGGGTTTTGTAGCTTTGTACGAATGATAAGTGCCAAATATTGCATATTTGGATCCCTTTATTTACATTAGTTAATCCTTTAGCTGTGTCGTTATTTAATATTTTGTGTTAGTTTTGTGTTTTTAGTGTTTTGTAGGTCATTAAGAAAAACTGTATCTTTAAAGGGAAAAATGCGAAGTTTGGAAGAAAGCATACTTTGAGAAGACCTAGATTGTGTGGTTAAGTCTAACCAAATCTAAGGAAAGGTTAAATCAGATTAAAGTTCAGATTGGATAAGATTTCGGATCGGATTCAAATTCAGATTCTGCACACATCTTAGTATTTTGACCATAACTCTCCGCTCAAATATCGGATTGAAGTGATTCAAACGGCATTGGAAAGCTAGCTCAAAATACTACAATTTGTTATGAAATAGGATTTTCGTAATTCGTACAGTTACTATGTCAAAATCGCCCCGCAATTAAAGGACACAAATCTGGACGAATCCTATTCCGTTTTTAGACTTCTATTTTGACTGGGAGACAGACTTCCGAATTATCTAGGTTTACTTGGGCTTCTAGGACTTCCCTAAGCCTATAAATAGACTTCTTTGCATTCAAGAAAAGATACACAATCCCAGAGAGCAAAATTCTTTTGTTTAGTTTTTCTTTAGGTTTAGGTTTAGGTTTAGGTTTAGATTTTATTTTTATGTGGAGCTAAATTCCCAACTAAGGTTGGGGATGAAGCCTCACCGATGAAGAACAACATCACTTTTATGTAAGTTTTTATTATTCTGATTTTATTGGGTTTTTTTATTTCAATTGTTTTACTTTTAATCAATTGTATGGATTGATTCTTGGATATCTCTTGTGATTCAAGGATACATGTGATGATTTGAGATAATTTCATATGATTGATTGCTTGGCTTTTAACTCATAAAAATTGGATATCCCTTGTGATTTGTTCTACGGATACATCTGGTGTTTCAATTCAATTTGGATTCCTTTTGTGATTTGGTCAATGAATGGATACATTGGATGGTTTTGATTAATTCTTTGAAGCATAGTAAAACATATCTATGATTTAATTTGTGAGAACTTCGGATTAATATTGATGAACATAAAGTATGTTGTTATGATTTGGTGAGTGTGAATTCCCAAACCTTAGTACCTTTATCCTTAGATTTACTTATTTTATTTAGTTTATGTTTATCCCTTAATTTTCAAAACTCAAAAATCAAAACCCTTTTGGAACTAGATTAGGATTTAATTAGTTTAGATATAAATTGCTCTTTCAAAAATACAATTCTCTGTGGGATCGACCTCGCACTTGCAATCCATTAAACTACAATTGATTCGTGCACTTGCGAGTTAAATAAATTTGCACAACAAGTTTTTGGCGCCGTTGCCGGGGGATTGTTCAATTTTTGAAACCAATTTATTTCTAAATTAGTTTTATTCTTCTACTAGTTATAATTAGGATTTTATTTTTCTGCAATTTGTTTTGTTTTATTCGTATTACTTAAAAAAAAAAAAAAAAGATTTTTCTTGTTGCTTTTTGTTTTGTTTGGCTTGTTTTACAGTTCTGCCGCAGCACCTTCCGCACATCAGCGCGATCGAGCGCACTCATAGCAAAAGCAGCAGTTCCGTAGATCTTTGCCAAAAATTTATTTTTGGTCCTTTTTGTGAGTTTTTAAATTTTCATTTTCATTTTTTTTTTTATTGTGTTAGCTGTTCTTTTAGTTTATTTTATTTAAAAAAAAAAAATTGGTTAATATTTTATGTGGGATATCTGCATGCTAAAAAGTGAGGGGAAGCATGAATTTTCATTTTAATGATTTTAATGCATCTCCTAGTTATAGGACATCAGCTCCTACCAACTATCCTTAAAATTTTTACCCACATAAACCATGTTCATTTTGTTTCAATCCTTATCATGAGGAAAACAATTGTCCAGATTTGCGAGCTGAGCTCGATGACTTATGGGACAAATTATACCAAATCAGAGCAGCTAGATCTAACTTTTCATATGAACAAATGAACACTAGTTTCTCCAGCCTGGGGTTTGATTCAAATTTCAATTGTTATAACTCGGACTGGAGCAACCAATCTGGTTTCTCATGGTCAGCTCAAGCTACAGGAAATTATGCTCACCAATTTGATGAATTGCACCACTTAGAATATCCGCAGTTCGATCAGCAAGCTCAACCTCCCATTTATCAGGCTACCACTCAAGTGCCACAGCCTGCACCACAGTCATCATTGGAAGCCATGATGAAAACACTAATAGAAAAAGTCGACCAGTCCAACTCCCAAGCTATACAAGAGCTCAAGAATTCCAACTCCCAAGCTATACAAGAGCTAAAAGGTTTTACCAATCAAGCTGTACAAGAGCTGAGGAATTCCAACATGGCTAATGGCAGAGACATACAAGAACTTAAGCAGGCCATGACCAAGATAGAAGGACAGATCGGTCATCTAGTTGCTGACTTCAACAGAATAGAAGAAGAAGAGCTTCAAAGTCAGCTGGTGGCTGAAAGACACTACATGATGGATGAGGATGATTCTGAAAATTCTTATCATGAGCATGCCCAAGTCACCATCACACTTGAGAGTGAGGAAATTGTGGATAACAAAGAGGAGGAAGAGAAAGATGAGCAAGTTGAGCACTTTGAGCAAGTTGAGCACCATGAAAATGGTGAACTCCCAATGGATCCTAATCTGCCCAGTGACATGGAAGTGAGTACTGAAGCTCCTGCCAGCATCACTGTCCCTCTTGAGACACATCAAGAGCCCAAAGCTTCAGCGCCTAAATATCTCAAAGAGCCATCTTATGTCAAGATACTCAAGGACTTGTGCACACAAGCACACAAATCTAGGAACCACTTTCCTAAGACAATCCTTCAAAGCAAGAAATTCTACATAAGATGGCGAAACATCCTTCCAGAGGGGTATGAAGTTTTGAAGAAGAAGGGGTGGAAGGGATTGGTTGGACATCCGCATGATAGGGGGAAGCACTGTAAAGTTTTCTCCTCCAGTTTATTTTCTGCACTTCACTCCACAAATTTTTGATTTCCTTTTTCATTATATTGCATTTCTATTTATTTGTTTTGTTTCTAACAGCAATTGATCTTTTGATGTTTTGTTTCTATGAAAAAAATATTGCTCTTAGTTTTTGTTGACAGGTGTCTTGGTGTTTAAGTTTGGGGGACGCCCTAGCCTTTTTCATACCTTGAGATTTCTTTACTTCCGGTAATGTATTTCTATACTACACATTGAGGGCAATGTGTAATTCAAGTTTGGGGGTATGGAAAAACACTTTGTCTATTTATTTTTGTTCTTATTTGTTTATTTTTATTTATCATTTTGTGTTAAAAAATTTGAAAAAAAAAAAAAAAAATTGTGCTATGTAGTTGTCAAGTTTGAGTTAAACTATAACTGTGATTTGCATTTCATTAGCTTGCTTAAAGGGTTGAACATCATCATTATGTCATTAAAAGTCAGAGTCCTTTGACTTATTTTTTGGTAAAAGAGATTTCACTTGTTTTGAAATAAATTTTTATGAGCACATTAGCATGTTTTCTGTGAAGTATGATGTTTGAGCTTAAGCTTGTTCTCTTTGAGATTTGTTGGATGACCTATTGATGAATAACCATTGGCTTGTAAGATATAAAAAAATAAAAAAGAAAAAAGAGAAGGAAAAAGAAAAGAAAGATCATGTTGAGTTTTTCACTGAGTAACCGAACCTCTTGCCTCATTAAGCATTGAGTGTTCGCGTCAAAAGGTGTGAAGTTCAGTGTTGATTTATGATATGGCTAGTCTGGCTTCGTAGTCTTTTTGACTTAAGTTAATAAGCCCTTAGGGATGTTCTACATCTAGTGCCCTGAAGCTACCTGGCTTGGGAGTCATTGGCCTAACACTTGTTATATGAGTCAATTAGAAAGCTTAAGGGAGTTAGACATTGCAGAGCCTGTTTAAAAAAAAAAAAAATGCATATCTTGCTTTGGTTGTTTCATTTGTTAGGGATTCTTTCAAATTTTATGGAACTTATCTTGAGTTTAAACTGAAAGCTTCATGATTATGTACTAATTACACTTTACACATTTCAGAACATATGAGGTCTCAATTGTCCATTTATGAGTAATTTGATTTTGGATTTCCTTTTGACTGTTATGATGGTGTTTGTCTTTTTAAGTTTGCTCATGAATAAGAACCAGGGTTTATGTGAAACTTCTTTCTTGTTAACAACATAGTGCACAATGTTTGTGGGTATCATTCATGTTAAGCCCTCATGAGACTTCACTCGTCCACTAGGGATGCCTAGGGGTTTAAAAGGCTTGTTGCATATGCTAAATGCAATCGTCTCTCCCACGAAAGAGGATTTATGTTTCTTGCTTTCATTTTATTTTTTGTTTCGTTTTGCTAAGGGACTAGCAAAATGTAAGTTTGGGGGTGTTTGATAAGTGCCAAATATTGCATATTTGGACCCCTTTATTTACATTAGTTAATCCTTTAGCTGTGTCGTTATTTAATATTTTGTGTTAGTTTTGTGTTTTTAGTGTTTTGTAGGTCATTGAAGAAAAACTGCAGCTTTAAAGGGAAAAATGCGAAGTTTGGAAGAAAGCATACTTTGAGAAGACCTAGATGATGTGGTTATGTCTAACCAAATCCAAGAAAAGGTTAAATCAGATTAAAGTTCAGATTTGATAAGATTTCGGATCGGATTCAAATTCAGATTCTGCATATGTCTTAGTATTTTGACCATAACTCTCCGCTCAAATATCAGATTGAAGTGATTCAAACGGTATTGGAAAGCTAGCTCAAAATAATACAATTTGTTGTGAAATAGGATTTTCATAATTCTGAGAGTTAGTATGTCAAAATCGCCCCACAATTAAAGGACACAAATCTGGACGAATCCTATTCCGATTTCAGACTTCTATTTTGACTGGGAGATAGACCTCCGAATTATCTAAGTTTACTTGGGCTTCTAGGACTTCCCTAAGCTTATAAATAGAATTCTTTGCATTCAAGAAAATATACACAATCCCAGAGAGCAAAATTCTTTTGTTTAGTTTTTCTTTAGGTTTAGGTTTAGATTTTATTTTTTATGTGGAGCTAAATTCCCAACTAAGGTTGGGGATGAAGCCTCACCGATGAAGAACATCAATACTTTTATGTAAGTTTTTATTATTCTGATTTTATTGGGTTTTATATTTCAATTGTTTTACTTCTAATCAATTGTATGGAGTGATTCTTGGATATCTCTTGTGATTCAAGGATACATTTGATGATTTGAGATAATTTCATATGATTGATTGCTTGGCTTTTAACTCATAAAAATTGGATATCCCTTGTGATTTGTTCTACGGATACATCTGGTGTTTCAATTTAATTTGGATTCCTTTTGTGATTTGGTCAATGAATGGATACATGGGATGGTTTTGATTAATTCTTTAAAGTATAGTAAAACATATCTATGATTTAATTTGTGAGAACTTCGGATTAATATTGATGAACATAAAATATGTTGTTATGATTTGGTAAGTGTGAATTCCCAAACCTTAGTACCTTTATCCTTAGATTTACTTATTTTATTTAGTTTATGTTTATCCTTTAATTTTCAAAACTCAAAAATCAAAACCCTTTTGGAACTAGATTAGGATTTAATTAGTTTAGATATAAATTGCTCTTTCAAAAATACAATTCTCTGTGGGATCGACCTCGCACTTGCAATCCATTAAACTACAATCGATTCGTGCACTTGCGAGTTAAATAAATTTGCACAACACAATCCATTAAACTACAATTGATTCGTGCACTTGCGAGTTAAATAAATTTGCACAACAACGAACTAGGGCTCAAACCCTTTGATTTTTAAGGGTTCTAGAGTATACCTAAAGGCCTATAAATAGACCCTTAAGCCTCTAGAATAGATATACTTTCCAAGGAGAAGAATTTGAGCTCTTCAAGTTCAAATTTCGGGTTTATTCTTTTCTTTTCTCTTATTTTATGTTATGAAGATGTTTAACATCAAACTTATATGTAACTAATTTATTTAGTAGGGCTAGATTAAAGCCCTAGTTATGTTTAGTTGATATTCAATACTGGCGCCCTTGTGATGATCTTGTTGTGATATCTAAATTGATTAATTCCTATTTTCATGAATTTCTCATATGTGTGTGCCTGTTCAACATATGCATGTGGTATGGACTAGTTAGTTAAATCAATTTGGATGACCGAGTCCTGGGTTTAACAAAAGTAACAAAAGAAATCCACACTGGGTTCTTGGGTTAATCAACATGGGGAACCGAGAGTAGACACTCATGCCCTAGGCCTCGTGTGGTTGTTGATTTCCACAATTTTATGCTTTCTTAAAGAACAACTTAGTCGACACCCATGCTAAATCCTTTAAGAAAGAAAAGAATTAGAGTAGACACCCATGCCTAATTCGTTGCTTAGGAAAATCAATAGCTTAAGGAGTAGACACCAATGCCCTTAGGTTGACAAACATTAGATATTCATAACATGATCAAAACATTGGCATATTGATATATTAGCTAAATATAATTAGTGGTGGATATCAAAGCCCTACCCTTTTATCATTATCAACTCACTTCCAATCTTTGTTTTAGTTTACTTTTGGAATTAATTTTAAACAAAATTCAGCAATCCTCGTGGGAATGACCCCGTACTTCCACACCGTACTACTGTGTTGACCTCGTGCACTTGCGGGTAAAACATCTAATTATTTGCCTATTAATTTAGGTAGGTAATTGTGACAACACAAACAATTGCTCATCTGAAAAATTTTCATTCAGTGGAAGCTCATCTCCTTCTTCTTCATGGAGTAGTCTGGATAAGAGATCTGCCACCACATTCTCACTGCCCTTTTTGTCTCTAATCTCAAGGTCAAATTCTTGCAGAAGTAATATCCATCTGATCAATCTAGGTTTTGCGTCTTTCTTCGCAAACAAATATCTCAAAGTAGCATGATCAGTGAATATAATAACCTTAGAATCAATTAGGTATGACCTGAACTTCTCCAAAACAAATATGACAGCTAATAATTCTTTCTCAGGTGCCCACATTATTGGTGCAGATGTTAGCAGCTTTTTCAGTGTGTTGAAGGCAGTCATGCATTCTTCAGTCCATTCAAACTTTGGCCTCTTTCCCTAGCAATGAACAGTGAGGTCTAAAGACCTTGGAGAAATCCTTGATGAACCTTCTATAGAACCCGGCATGTCCAAGAAAACTCCTCTCCCCCTTCATTGTCAGAGGTGGGGGAAGCTTGGAAATGATGTCAATCTTCGCTTTATCCACCTCAATGCCCTTGCTTGAAATAGCATGACCTAATACGATGCCTTGTTGAACCATGAAGTAACATTTTTCCCAATTGAGCACTAGGTTGCATTCTTCACATCTCTTGAGAACATTCTTCAAATGGTTGTGGCACTCATCGAAACTAGACCCAAAAACACTAAACTCATCTATAAATACCTCAATGAATTTCTTCATCATGTCTGAAAAAATGCTCATCATGCATCTTTGGAATGTGGCTGGAGCATTGCATAATCCAAATGGCATTCTTCTATAGGCGAATGTGCCAAAAGGACATGTGAAGGTGGTCTTCTCTTGATCCTCTGGTGCTATTGCAATCTAATTATAGCCACTGTATCCATCCAAGAAACAGTAGTAGCTATGGCCAGCTAACCTCTCAAGCATTTGATCCATGAAGGGTAATGGAAAATGGTCTTTTCTCGTTACCTTGTTCAGCTTTCTGTAATCAATGCATACCCTCCAACCAGTGGTTATTCTTGTAGGTATCAGCTCATCATCTTCATTCTTTGCCACTGTGATCCCACTCTTTTTTGGAACTACTTGGACTGGACTAACCCATTTATAGTCTGAGATGGGATAGATAATGCCCACATCCACAAGTTTTAATACTTCTGCCTTAACCACCTCCTTCATGTGTGGATTGAGTCTTCTCTGTGCATCCCTGCTTGGCTTTGCTTCATCTTCAAGGAAGATTTGATGTATGCACTTGGCTGGACTTATTCCCTTGATGTCAACAATGGTTTACCCCAATGCAGTTTTATGCTCTCTAAGAAATCTCAACAGCTTTTCTTCTTCCCTACAACTCAGATTTGCAGCAATTATGACCGGTAGTGTCTTGTTCTCTCCTAAGTAGGCATATGTTAGGTGTTCTGGCAATTGCTTCAATTCTAGCTTTAATGCCTGGACAATAGAAGGGACAAGAGAGGTATTAGTAGGCTCAAGAATCTCAAAGGGAGGAGTGTACTTACTTGAATATTTTGAAGAGGCCTCAAGGAGGTGCACGGTTTCAATGATGTCATCAGTAACATCTTCAGGTTCTGGCTCAATGTCCTGCCTTGTGAAACTATAGGTGAGGGTGGCTTCCAATGGATCTCTATGTTGGTCCTGCAAAGCTGGCTCACTAACACCTTGGATCATACAAACATCATAACAGTCTAAATCATCATGAGGTAATTTCAGTGCATCGAATATTTTGAACTCTATTGTCTCACCATTTACCTTCAAACTCACAATACCCTTTTTCACACCTATTGTGGTATCAGCAGTTCTCATAAATGGTCTTCCTAAGATAATAGGCAAAGGTGATGGCATAGGGGATTCTTCCACATCCAATACAATAAAATCAGCAAGTAAAATAAATGTACCTACCTTTACCAACTGATAAGTGCCAAATATTGCATACTTGGACCCCTTTATTTACATTAGTTAATCCTTTAGCTATATCGTTATTTAATATTTTGTGTTACTTTTGTGCTTTTAGTATTTTGTAGGTTGTTGAAGAAAAACTACAGCTTTAAAGGAAAAAATACGAAGTTTGGAAGAAAGCATACTTTGAGAAGACCTAGATGATGTGGTTAAGTTCAACCAAATCCAAGGAAATGTTAAATCGGATTAAAGATCAGATTGGATAAGATTTCGGATCGGATTCAAATTTAGGTTCCATACATGTCTCAGTATTTTGATCATAACTTTCTCCTCAAATATTGGATTGAAGTGATTCAAATGGCATTGGAAAGCTAGCTCAAAATAATACAACTTGTTGTGAAATAGGATTTTCCTAATTCATACGGTAACTATGCCAAAATCGCCCCGCAATTAAAGGACACAAATCTGGACAAATCCTATTCCGATTTCAAACTTCTATTTTGATTGGGAGACAGACCTCCAAATTATCTAGGTTTAATAGGGCTTCTAAGACTTCCCTAAGCCTATAAATAGACTTCTTTGCATTCAAGAAGAGAGATAGAATTCCAGAGAGCAAAATTCTACAGTTTTTTTATTTTTAGTTTAGGTTTTCTTTAGATTTAGGTTTTATTTTTATGTGGAGCTAAATTCCCAACTAAGGTTGGGGATGAAGCCTCACCGATGAAGACATCAATACTTTCATATTAGTCTTTATTTATCTGATTTTATTGGGTTTAATATTTCAATTGTTTTACTTCCTTTCAATGTGGAAGTGATTCTTTGATATCTTTTGTGATTCAAGGATACACTTGATGATTTAAGATAATTTCACATAATTAATTGCTTGATTTTATTTGCCTAAATAATTGGATATCCCTTGTGATTTGTTCTATGGATACATTTGGTATTTCAATTAAGATTGGATATCTTTTGTGATTTACGGATACATCTGATGATTTAATTGATATTGGATTCCTTTTGTGATTTGTGCAATGAATGGATACATGGGATGGCTTTGATTAATTGTTTGAAACATAGTAAAACATATCTAAGATTTTAATGGTGAGAACTTCAGATTAATATTGATAAACATGGAAGTATGATGTTATAATCCGGTGAGTATGGACTCCTAAACCTTAGTCTTTACCTTTTGTTTTATTTTATTTAGTTTATGTTTATCCTTTAATTTTCAAAACTCAAAATTCAAACTTTTTTTTGGAACTAGGTTAGGGTAAAATTAGTTTAGATATAAGTTATTCTTTCAAAAATACAATTCTCTATGGGTTCGGCCTCGCACTTGCAATCCATTAAACTACAATTGATTCGTGCACTTGCGAGTTAAAAATAAATTTGCACAAGTTTTTGGCGCCGTTGCCAGGGAATTTTTTATTTTTTGAAACCAATTTATTTCTAGATCAGTTTTATTCTTCTACTAGTTATAATTAGGATTTTATTTTTTTGTAATTTGTTTTGTTTTAATCGTGTTACTAATAAAAAAAATTTAAAAAAAAAAAGAAAAAAAAAAGAAAGGATTTTTCTTGTTTTTTTTTTGTTTTGTTTGGCTTGTTTTACAGTTCTGCCGCATCACCTTCCGCACATCAGCGCGATCGAGCGCACTCACAGCAAAGGCAGCAGTTCCGTAGATCTTTGCCAAAAATTTATTTTTGGTCCTTTTTGTGAGTTTTTAAATTTTAGTTTAATTTTTTCTTATTTTATTATTTGTGTTAGTTTTTTTTTTGTTTTAGTTTATTTTATTTTTTAAAAAAAAATGGTTAATGTTTTATGTGGGATATCTGCATGCTAAAAAGTGAGGGGGAAGCATGAATTTTCATTTTAATAATTTTAATACCTCTCCAAGTTATAGGATACCAGCTCCTACTAACTACCATCAAAATTTTTACTCACATAAACCATGTTCATATTGTTTCAATCCAATCATGAGGAAAACAATTGTCCAAATCTGCGAGCTGAGCTTAATGACTTATGGGACAAATTAGACCAAATCAGAGCAGTTAGATCTAACTTTTCATATGAACAAATGAACACCAGTTTCTCTAACCCGGGGTTTGATTCAAATTTCAATTGTTATAACTCGGACTGAAGCAACCAATCTGATTTCTCAAGATCAGCTCAGGCTACAGGAAATTATGCTCACCAATTTGATGAATTGCACCAGTCAGAATATCCGCAGTTCAATCACCATGCTCAAACTCCTATTTATCAATCTACCATTCAAGTGTCACAGCCTGCACCATAATCATCACTGGAATACATGATGAAAACATTAATAGAAAAAGTCGACCAGTCCAACTCCCAAGCTATACAAGAGCTCAAGAATTCCAACTCCCAA
The DNA here is from genome assembly GCF_965113065.1 of Corylus avellana. Classification (NCBI taxonomy): domain Eukaryota; kingdom Viridiplantae; phylum Streptophyta; class Magnoliopsida; order Fagales; family Betulaceae; genus Corylus; species Corylus avellana. Next base: position 14,204,470 of record NC_142493.1, read on the forward strand.
GCTATACAAGAGCTAAAAGGTTTTACCAATCAAGCTGTACAGGAGCTGAGGAATTCCAACATGGCTAATGGTAGAGACATACAAGAACTTAAGCAGGCCATGACCAAGATAGAAGGACAGATCGGTCATCTAGTTGCTTACTTCAACAGAATAGAGGAAGAAGAGCTTCAAAGTCAACTGATGGCTGAAAGGCACTACATGATTGATGAGGATGATTTCGAAAATTCTTATCATGAGCATGCCCAAGTCACCATCACACTTGACAGTGAGGAAATTGTGGATAACAAAGAGGAGGAAGAGAAAGAGGAGCAAGTTGAGCACCTGAGTAAGTTGAGCATCATGAGAATAGTGAGCCCCCAACAGATCCTAATCTGCCCAGTGACATGGAAGTGAGTACTGAAGCTCCTGCCTGCATCACTGTCCCTCTTGAGCCATATCAAGAGCCCAAAGCTTCATCGCCTGAATATCTCAAAGAGCCATCTTATGTTAAGATACTCAAGGACTTGTGCACACAAGCACACAAATCTAGGAACCACTTTCCTAAAAAGATCCTTCGAAGCAAGCAATTCTACATAAGATGGCGAAATATCCTTCCAGAAGGGTATGAAGTTTTGAAGAAGAAGGGGTGGAAGGGATTGGTTGGACATCCACATGATAGGGGGAATCATTGTAAAGTTTTCTCCTCCAGTTTATTTTCAGCACTTCATTCCACAAATTCTTTCTTTCCTTTTTCATTATACTGCATTTCTTTTTATTTGTTTTTGTTTCTAACAGCAATTAATCTTTTAATGTTTGTTTCTATAAAAATAAAAATAAAAAATAAAAAATATTGCTGTTAGTTTTTGTTGACAGGTGTTTTGGTGTTTAAGTTTGGGGGACGCCCTGACCCTGTTCACACTCAGATTTTCTTACTTCCTGTAATGTATTTCTATACTACACATTGAGGGCAATGTGTAATTCAAGTTTAGGGGTATGGAAAAACACTTTGTCTGTTTATTTTTGTTCTTATTGTTTATTTTTGTTCTTATTTGTTTATTTTTATTTGTCATTTTGTGTTAAAAAAAAATGTGCTATGTTGTTGTCAAGTTGAGTTAAACTGTGACTGTGATTTGCATTTCATTAGCTTGCTTAAAGGGTTGAACACATTATTATGTCATTAGGAGTCTGAGTCCCATGACTTATTTTTGGGTAAAAGAGATTTCACTTGTTTTGAGATAAAATTTTATGAGCACATTAGCATGTTTTCTGTGAAGTATGATGTTTGAGCTTAAGCTTGTTCTCTTTGAGATTCGTTGAATGACCTATTGATGAATAACCATTGGCTTGCAAGATATATAAAAAATAAAATAAAATAAAAAATAAAAGGAGAAGGGAAAAGAAAAGAAAAATCATGTTAAGTTTTTCACTGAGTAACCGGACCTCTTGCCTCATTAAGCATTGAGTGTTCGTGTCAAAAGGTGTGAAATTCAGTATTGAGTTAAGATATGGCTAGTCTGGCTTCGTAGCCTTTTCTACTTAAGTTAATAAGCCCTTAGAGATGTTCTACATCTAGTGCCCTAAAGCCACCTGGCTTGGGAGTCATTGGCCTAACACTTGTTATAAGGGTCAATTAGAAAGCTTAAGGGAGTTAGACATTGCAGAGCCTGTTTTGTTTTTTTTTTAAAAAAAAAAATGCATATCTTGCCTTGGTTGTTTCATTTGATAGAGTTTTACAAATTTTATAGAACTTGTCTTGAGTTTAAGCTGAAAGCTTTATGATTGTATGCTAATTACACTTCACACATTTCAGAACATATGAGGTCTTAATTGTCCATTTATGAGTGATGTGATTTTGGATTTCCTTTTGATTCTGATGATGGTGTTTGTCTTTTTAAGTTCGCTTATGAATAAGAACCATGGTTTATGTGAAATTTCTTTCTTGTTAACAACATAGTGCTACAATGTTTGTATGTATCATTCCTGTTAAGCCCTCACGAAACTTCACTTGTCCACTAGGGATGCCTAGGGGTGTAAAAGGCTTGTTGCATATGCTAAATGCAATCGTCTATCCCACGAAAGAGGATTTATGTTTTGTTTTGTTCTGTTTTGTTTTCATTTTATTTTTCGTTTTGTTTTGCTAAGAGACTAGCAAAACGTAAGTTTGAGGGTGTTTGATAAGTGCCAAATATTGCATATTTGGACCTCTTTATTTACATTAGTTAATCCTTTAGCTGTGTCATTATTTAATATTTTGTGTTAGTTTTGTGCTTTTTGTATTTTGTAGGTCGTTGAAGAAAAACTGCAGCTTTAAAGGGAAAAATGTGAAGTTTGGAAGAAAGCATACTTTGAGAAGACCTAGATGATGTGGTTAAGTTCAACCAAATCCAAGGAAAAGGTTAAATCGAATTAAAAATCAGTTGGATAAGATTTCGGATCGGATTCAAATTCAGATTCTATACACGTTTCAGTATTTTGTTCATAACTTTCTTCTCAAATATCGGATTGAAGTGACTCAAATGGCATTGGAAAGCTAGCTCAAAATAATACAATTCATTGTGAAATAAGATTTTCCTAATTCAGACGGTAACGATGCCAAAATCGCCCCGCAATTAAAGGACACAAATTTGGACGAATCCTATTCCGATTTCAGACTTCTATTTGACTGGGAGACAGACCTCTGAATTATCTAGGTTTAATAGGGCTTCTAGGACTTTCCTAAGCCTATAAATGGACTTCTTTGCATTCAAGAAGAGAGATAGAATTCTAGAGAGCAAAATTATACAGTTTTTCTCCTTTTAGTTTAGGTTTTCTTTAGATTTAGGTTTTATTTTTATGTGGAGCTAAATTCCCAACTAAGGTTGGGGATGAAGCCTGACCAATGAAGAACATCAATACTTTCATGTAAGTCTTTATTTATCTGATTTTATTGGGTTTAATATTTCAATTGTTTTACTTCTTTTCAATGTGTAGAGTGATTCTTTGATATCTTTTGTGATTCAAGGATACACTTGATGATTTAAGATAATTTCACATAATTTATTGCTTGATTTTATTTGCCTAAATAATTGGATATCCCTTGTGATTTATTTTACGGATACATTTGGTGTTTCAATTAAGATTGGATATCTTTTGTGATTTACGAATACATCTGATGATTTAATTGATATTAGATTTCTTTTATAATTTGTGCAATGAATGGATACATGAGATGGTTTTGATTAATTGTTTGAAGCATAGTAAAACATATCTAAGATTTTAATGGTGAGAACTTCAGATTAATATTGATAAACATGGAAGTATGATGTTATGATTCGGTGAGTATGGATTCCTAAACCTTAGTCTTTACCTTTTGTTTTATTTTATTTAGTTTATGTTTATCCTTTAATTTTCAAAACTTCAAATTCAAACTTTTTTTTGGAACAAAGTTAGGGTAAAATTAGTTTAGATATAAGTTGTTCTTTCAAAAATAGAATTCTCTGTAGGTTCGACCTCGCACTTGCAATCCATTAAACTACAATTAATTCGTGCACTTGCGAGTTAAATAAATTTGCACAACACCAACACATCCTCAAGTATACCTCTTGGTCTTTTGATGCTTCTGTCTGCCAATTATAAGGTGATAGAAGTTGGTTGAAGCTCCCCCAAACCTAGCTTTTCATATATAGTGTATGGCAGCAAATTGACCCCAGCTCCCAAATCGAGCAATGCATCCTGGTCTCCTATCCTGCAAGGAATGGTAAAACTACCCGGATCTATTAGCTTTGGTGGTAATTTTCTTAGCAAAACTACACTTACCTCCTCTGTTAGGGCCACTGTCTCATGCTCCTGAAACTTCCTGTTGTTAGTGCAACAATCCTTTAAAAATTTAGCATATGAAGGAATCTGTTTAATTGCATTTAATAAATTAATGTTGATTTCTACTTTCCTCAAGGTCTCAAAAATATCCATAAGTTGCTTTTCTTTCTTTGGTTTGACTAACCTTTGAGGGAAGGGTGGTGCATTCACCTTCTCCATTTTACATACCTTGGATGTCGAGGCTTCATCTTGAGATGCTTGAGGTGGCTCTTTAGTTCCTATGACCTTGCCATTTCTGAGGGTTGTGATTGCTTTTAGTTGCTGGTGACCCCATGAATTGGGTATTGTTTGGAATGGAAATTCACCCTGCTTTATTGCACTCAATTCCTTAGCCATTTGCCCCATTTGCACTTCCAGTCTTTGAATAGCTTGCTCGGTCCTTTGTGTGGACTGATCATTCTTGGCATTGGTTTGTTGTTGCGCAATCACAAATTGTCGTACAATACTTGCTAGGTCATCCTTCTGTGGCTCCTAAGCTAGTTGAACTGCTTGTTGTGGAGTGCCTTGTTGTCCTTGTGGGTTTAGAATATTCCGACTATTACTCCATGATGAATTGGGGTGGTTGCGCCACCCTAAATTATAGGTGTTGGAGTATGGATTATTCTTGGGAGGATAATTGTGTTGTCCTACATAATTTGCTTGCTCCTGATCTGCAGATGAATACAAAAGGCAAGTCTCAGTAGTGTGATCTAAATGAGAACATATGGCATATACCTGGAGTTGGGTGGCTGGCTGCATGGGAGAGATGTTCTGAGTCATCATGGAATGTACAAGCATATTTAATGTCTTCTGCATGGCAGCTACTGATTTTGCACTCCGCTGTGTTCTTCATTCCTGCCTTTGCTCCTTACACATTGCCTCCCTCTAGATGGGAATTGTTGGATGTGTTCACTCAACATCTCAAAAATCTTTATGGCTTCCTCACTACTCTTTTCCATCAGCACACCTCCACAAGTTGTATCAACAACACCCTTGTTAAAATCATCTAACCTTTCATAAAAGATTTGTACCTGGTCATCTCGAGATATGTTGTGATTTGGACACTTAAGAAGCAGCGCATTAAAGTGGTCCCATGCTTCAAAGAAAAGGTCTCCATCTCTTTGTTGGAACGATTGTAGCTCCCTTCTAAGCTGCCTTGTCTTTTAACCTAGGAAAAACTTCTTCAGGAACTTACTGGACAACTCTTCCTAAGTATGAATGGATTTTGCAGGCAAGGAATTATACCACAACTTAGCATTGTCTTTCAAGAAAATGGGAATAAGACTAACCTGAGTTTCTCTGGAGTTAGGCCTTGAATGTGCTGAAGCTTGCAGAGATCAAAGAACTTCGCCTTCCACCTCCGGTTGATAGGCAATGCATGATGGCTGGTTGAGGTTTCTTGGGATGAAAGACTGTTTCATGGGCCTTTGCACTGGTGGCGGGTTTTCTAAAAGATCTTCCATTGTTACCTCAACTTCTTCCTCTTCCTCCGTGTTGGAGTTGTCTCTAGGACTTTGTTGAATGGTCCCGTCAAATTTTTGCATAAAAAGATTTTGCCCCTGTAGTCACAGCAGCTTCAGTGTTGTTGTTCGAATACTCCCTGGTACTACGCTCGATCACAGGGTAGTGCGCTCGATCGCAGTAATAGAATGTAGGCACCGCAGAGCTGAAGTAGAACAAAAACAGAGGAATAAAAAGAAACAGAAAAATACTTTTGATTTTTTTTTATTTTTGATAAAAACAGAATAAAAATTTAAAATTTAAAATAACAAAGCTAAAGGAAAATAATTCTAAACAAAATTCGCCACAATCCCCGGCAACAGAACCAAAAACTTGTTGTTTACAAATATCTACCTAAATTAATAGGTAAATAATTGTATATTTTACCCGCAAATGGACGAGGTCAACATAGTAGTATAGGGTGCAAGTACGGGGTCATTCCCACGAGGATTGCTAATTTTGCTTAAAATTAATTCCAAAAGTAAAACAAAACAAAGATTGAATTTTTGAATTGATGATAATAAAAAGGTAGGGCTTGGATATCCACCATTAATTATATTTAGATAATATATCAATATGCCAATGCTTTGATCATGTTATGTATATCTAATGTTTGTCAACCTAAGGGCATGGGTGTCTACTCTAATTCTTTTATTTCTTAAAGGATTTAGCATGGGTGTCTACTAAGTTGTTCTTTAAGAAAGCATAAATCTATGGAAATCGACAAGCACATGAGGCCTAGGGCATGGGTGTCTACTCCCGGTTTTCCATGTTGATTAACCCAAGAACCCGGTGTAGATTTCTTTTGTTACTTTTATTAAAATCAGGACTTGGTCATCCAAATTGATTTAACTAACTAGTCCATACCACATGCATATGTTAATCAAGCACACACACATATGTTGACCAGCCCTAGGCCTCGTGTGTTTGTCGATTTTCACAGATTTATGCTTTCTTAAAGAACAACTTAATAGACACCCATGCTAAATCCTTTAAGAAATAAAAGAATTAGAGTAGACACTCATGCCTAATTCGTTGCTTAGGAAAATCAATAGCTTAAGGAGTAGACACCCATGCCCTTAGGTTGGCAAACATTAATTATACTAGTATAATTGGCGCATTGGCATATTGTTATCTTAATTAGTCTGATTAGTGGTGGATATCAAAACCCTAATCCTTTTTAGTTTTTGGTTATCTTTTATTTTATTTCTTTTATCTAAATTCAATCGTGACAATTGAATTTTATATGTTTAATTAAATAGGAATTTATTTCTAAACATAATTTACCAATCCTCGTGGGAATGATCTCGTATTTGCCTGCTATACTATTGTTTTGATCTTGTGCACTTGCGAGTTAAAACGTACAATTATTTACCTATTAATTTAGGTATATTGTTGCACAAGAAGTTTTTGGTGCCGTTGCCGGGGATTGTGTTAAATTTTGTTTAGAATTATTTTCCTTTAGTTTTGTTATTTTAATTTTTAACTCTATCAAAAATCAAAAAAAAAAAAAAATCCGTTCTTTCTTAATTTTCTGTTTGTTTCAGATTTGCGGAGATAGCATTCTGTTACTGCGATCGAGCGAGCACATTTGCAGGGAGCAATTTTGCCTTTATTTTTATTATTATTATTATTTTCATATTTCTATTTTTTTTGTTTTTGTTTCCAGTCTATTATTTTTATTTTTATTTCTGTTTTATCAAAATAAATAAATAAATAAATAAAAGGTAAAAATATTTTTTTAGTTTACTTATCTGTTTCTAATCTAATTCTGTTTTGATTTAATTTTGCTTATTTAATTTTCTTTGTTTTTGTTTGTTTATAATTCTGTTATTTATTCTTATTTTTCTTTGCTCTGTTTTGTTCATATTTTTTATTTATTTATTATTTTGTTTATTTTATATTTCTGTTTATTTTGTCTTTCGTTTCTGTTCTGTCCGCAAATCTCATCTAATTTGTGGCAGTGCGATCGAGCGCAGTCTCACTGCGATCGAGCGCATAGCTATCTGTGAGCCTTATATGTTTATGTTTTGCGACAGTGCGCTCGAGCGCCCATTCCAGGGAGATCGAGCGCAGCTGTGCGATCGAGCACAAGTGCACTGCGATCGAGCGCACAGCCAGACAGCAGTACTGAAGCTGCTGATTTCAATCTTGTATGTCCATTTTTATTTTTTTATTTTTCTCTATTTTCTTTTATTTTGCCTTTGTTTTTGTTTTTGTTTTTGTGTTTCTCTGTGTTCTGTTTCAGGTTAAAGCACCTGGCATTCTATCATTGCGATCGAGCGCAGGGCCCGGCGATCGAGCACAGTTCCAGAGGACTTTCGCACAGTAGTACTGAAGCTGCTGTGACCATAAGGGAAAATTCTTCTTATGCAAGGTCGTCGATCTCAATCCTCAACCATCCTTCCACTTGATCCAGAAATTAAGAGGACCATTCAACAAGGGCCAAAGGGAATTCATGAATGATCAAAGACAATTCAATGCAAAAACTGAGCAAGCTATGCAAAGATTGGAAGTCCAAATGGGGCAAATGGCTAAGGAGCTGAGTGAAAGGAAACAGGGTGGATTTCCATCCCAAACAATACCCAATCCTAGAACCTCATCTTCAGGACAGAAATAAGAGAATGAAGGAAGAACAACCGTCTGGCTGAAGACGTTAAACTTTGCGCTCATGGGAGGCATTCCATAGCATATCCTTTTATTTTGTAGTTTGAATTATATTTTGTTGTGTTTTCATTTGTGTTTAGTATTTTTGGTGTTTTTGGTGTTATGTCGTTTTCTTTTCCATTCTGTTCCTACGATCGATCGCACCACACATGCGATCGAGCGCCAGTCTCCATCTGTGAGGCTACCGCACTCTGTTAGTGCGATCGAACGCACAACATGTGCGATCGAACGCACTTGGCAGCATCCCATAGTTATTTTGTTCTGTTCAATTTTTATTTTAGTTTTGTTTCTGTTTACTTGTTTTTGTGTTTTCTTATTTCGCAGGGACAAGTGTGCTTCACTTCAAGTTTGGGGGTGTGTTATGAGCCATGCTTTCCAAGACAATGTTGACCATCTCCCGGGTACACTCTTTCCTTTATGTAGACACATTGGGGACAATGTGTCATTTAAGTTTGGGGGTATGGGAGACATTTTGCACACACTTTGTCCCAGTTTTATTTTCTTTTTATTTGTGAAAAAATCAAAAAGAAGAAAAAAATATATGCATGTTCATGTTTGTCTTAAAATTTTGGTTGATCTTAAGAATTGTGATTTAATTTCATCAGTGAGCTTAAAATTTTGAATACATGATCTAATAATTGAGTTTTTCAGTTGGTTACTTGCTTAGGACAGTTGAGAATTCACATGTTTGATTTGATCTTACACAAGCACATTAGCACATAATTTGTGGGGTATGACATGAAAGTTTAATGTGTGTGTTTCTATGTCTTAAGTGAAACTGGATGATTTATTAGATGGATACCTTGGCATATATATATGAAAATGAAAAAAAAAAATGAAAATGAAAAAAAAGAAAAAGAAAAAAATATGATCATTGATAAGCTTTTCTCTGAGTAACTGGACTTCTTGCCTCAAAGCATTGAATGTTCACGTCAAAAGGTGAAGAATTTTGATTTGGTTAATGTCATGGTTAGTTTGGTTTCGTAGCCTTTTTGACTCGAGTTAGTAAGTCCTAGGGGTGTCTCTACACCTAATGCCCTAAAACCATCCGGTTTTGGAGTCATTGACTTAACACTCGTTACATGGGTCAATTAGAAAGCTTAAGGGAATCAAGCATTGCACAACCTGACAAAGAAAGAAGAAAAAAAAAAAAAAGAAAAAAAAAAAAAAAAGAAAAAAGAAAAATATGCCATTGTTGTCCATTCTAATAGGGATTTCAGTGAACTTTGAGATATTGAGACATTGCACATTAAAACTAATTGGAAGCTTCATATTTATGTGCTAGTTCACTTTACCCTATTTTCAAACTTGTGATGTCTTAGCATGTCTTTGGTGAGTAATTAAATTTTAAAATTTCAATTCATTGTGAAGATGGAGTTTATCTTTTTAAGCTTGCTAATGAATGAGAATCATGGTTTTGAGTGATACCTTAAGTTGGGATAACATGAACTCTTGCATGATGTTTGTGGGTAACATTTCTGGAAAACCCTCACGAGACTTCACTCGTTCACTAGTGAATTCCTAGGGGTTTAAAAGGCTTGTTGCATACGCTAAATGCAATCGTACATCCCACGAAAGATGGATTTATCTCTTGTTTTATGTTTTTCCATTCTTGTTTTTAGTTTTGTATTGCTAAAGGACTAGTAATATGTAAGTTTGGGGGTGTGATAAGTGCTGAAATATTCATATTTTCAGCCATTAACTTGCATGTTTTAATCCTTTGGTTTTGGTTAATTAGGCCATTTTACTTCCTTTTTGTACTTTCTTTGCTTTTGTAGGCTTTTGAAAGAAAATGAAGTAAATCTGGAAGATTTGAGCTCAAAGAGAGAATTTTGGAAAAATTGGAATTTCTGGTAGTGTGATCGATCGCACTGTGATCGATCGTACACAAGTTGCGATCGATCGCACCTATGCTCTGGAGAATTCTAGAAGCTGCGGACCGACTCCCTTTCCTTCCATATTAGGGTTTTCCAACTCCAACTTGTAATAGGATTAAAACCCTACGAATTTTCTGGGTTTACTTGTTTAACAAGGACTTCTAAAGCCTATAAATAGACCTCTTAGCCTCTAGGAATAGGTGGTGGAGAAAAGAGGCACAAGCTCTGGAAAGGAACTGAAGGCTACATCAAGAGGAGTTTGGGTTTTTCTTCTCTTCCACCCTTTTATTTTTGTTATGTAGTTTATATTTTTATTAGGGCTAGATTGAAGCCCTAATCATGTCTTTTTATGATTGCAATATTGGCGCCTTTGCTACAATTATATTTTGGTGTTTTTAACTTGATTAATACATCTTATCTTGTATTCCTCATATGTGTCTGTCTGGCCAACATATGCATGTGGTATGGACTAGTTAGTTAAATCAATTTGGATGATCGAGTCCTGGGTTTAATAAGAGTAACAAAAGATATCCACACCGGATTCTTGGGTTAATCAACATGGGGAACCGGGAGTAGACACCCATGCCCTAGGCCTCGTGTGTTTGTCGATTTCCACAGATTTATGCTTTCTTAAAGAACAACTTAGTAGACACCCATGCTAAATTCTTTAAGAAAGAAAAGAATTAGAGTAGACACCCATACCTAATTCGTTGCTTAGGAAAATCAATAGCTTAAGGAGTAGACACCCATGCCCTTAGGTTGGCAAACATTAATTATACTGGTATAATTGGTGCATTGGCATATTGTTATCTTAATTAGTCTGATTAGTGGTGGATATCAAAACCTTAATCCTTTTTAGTTTTTGGTTATCTTTTATTTTATTTCTTTTATCTAAATTCAATCGTGACAATTGAATTTTATATGTTTAATTAAATAGGAATTTATTTATAAACATAATTTACCAATCCTCGTGGGAATAATCTCGTATTTGCCTGCTATACTATTGTTTTGATCTTGTGCACTTGCGAGTTAAAACGTAGAATTATTTACCTATTAATTTAGGTATATTTTTGCACAACAGCTTCATCACTGGGTCAATGTTCAACTGGTGAAGTATTTCTTCAGGATTGATTCCTGGCATATCCTCATGAGTCTATGCGAGCACATCTACATTATTCCAAAGAAAGTTGATGAGACTTTCTCGAACATGTGGGGTTAGTTGAGAACCAATCTTCACAACTCTTCCTTCTCCCATGGACACTTCTACCAGATCCTCGCCTGTCTCTCCTTCTTGTTCACCTTCCTTTCTGCTATCCACATTACTAATCATAAGGGGCGCAGGCTCTAAAGATTTCTTCATAGAAGTGTTATAACACTTCCTCGCTGCCACCTGATCTCCCTTCACTTCTCCAACTCCAACTTATGTTGGAAACTTCATCTTCAAATGGTAAGTTGAGGTGATAGCTCTCAACTTGTTTAATGCTGGCCGACCGACAATTGCGTTGTAGGCAAATGGTCGGTCCACCACCAAGAAATCTACCATCACCGTTGCTTGTTCGGGGCTTGTTCCCATTGTAACAGGAAGAGAGATAAGTGTAATAAGTTGAACTTGCTCTCCTTCGAATCCAACTAGTGGTGAACCAAATGGCTTGATCCTATCTCAGTCGATTCCCATCTGTTTAAAGACTGGCCAATATAATATATCACCCGAGCTTCTGTTGTCCACTAGAATTCGATGAATGGCATGATTAGCTACTATTACTGATGTACAAATTTAATTGTACTCGCAAGTGCACGAGTCGTGTGCAATATAGCGTGTGTGCAAGTGCGAGGTCAATCCACAGGGATTTGTGTTGTGTAAACCAATTTCTATTTAAACCAACTCTATTTTAACCTAGTTCCGAATTTTGTGATTTTTGTCGTGCAAAATAAAACATAAACTAAAGAAAATAATGAAATAAAATGGTAAAGAACACTAAGGTTTTAGAATTCACTTCGCCAAATCTTAACTCTATATTCTCGTATTTGTTCCTACAATCGAAAAACTATATTCGATGTTTTACAAATATCAAGTTTAAATCATTCAATGAATCCACCCATTTTTACAAATCACAACAAATATCCGATTCGAAATTAAATCATCCTATGTATCCGTTTGGTTAACGAATCACAACGGATATCCGATTTCAATCGAATGATTTGATGTATCCGAAGGATGAAATACATCAAATATCCAACTCCAACACATAATAGTTCATCACATTCAATTAAAAGATATAAATCAAGCAATTGAATGAAAATCTACAACATCCTTATTCGAAGTCAAAATTGTATAAACAAAATACGAGAATACATGAGTTTGTCAATGACGAAGCTTCATCTTCAACCTTAGTTGAAAGATTTAGCCTCTCATGATAACAAAAATAATCACCAATTGAATTGTCATCATCGAAAGAATAAAACTTACAATGGAAAACAAAGCAAAAGCTTCCCCACGGCAATACGTCGTAATTCAGCTTAAAACGGCCTCCTCCAATTGTGAGGCTTAGAGGTCTATTTATATGGCTTAGGAGAGCCCTAGAAGCCCTAGTAATCCTAGGAATTTCGGAGATTTAAGTCCAAGCCCAATTAGGATAAAGAAAACCTAAGCCCAAATCGGAATAGGATTCGCCCAGAATTGCGGTTCTATCTTGCGGCATGATTTTGGCCTTGCGGCGCTCCGAATTGGGAAAATGCTATTTCACAATGAATTGTATTAGTTTGAGTTAGCTTTCCAATGCCGCTTGAATCATCTCAATCGGATATCTGAGATGAAAGTTATGATCAAAATACCGAGACGTATTCAGAATCCAATTTTGCATCCAATCCGATTTGACTTCAAATTGAGAAATTCCGAATTAATCATTTCCTTTATTTGATTAAACTTTAACCATGATTGGTTAAGCTTAACCATATCCTCTAGGTCTTCCCAATTTGCCCCTTTAAGCTTGGAATTTTTCCAGAAATGCTTTCTTTTCTTCCAAAAGCCTATAAAACAAAGAAAATACAAAAAGGCAGTAAAATGTCCTAATTAACCAAAACCAAAGGATTAAAACATGCAAGTTAAGGGCTGAAAATATAAATATTTTAGCACTTATCAATTACCGTAACCACAAGCGCATCATCATGAGGCATGGCCACCCCTTCTGCATCCTCTTTTGAGAAAGACAAAATCATCGGATTTTTCTTTTGGAATTTGAATGGTCTTTCAAGAAAGAGAACCTCTTTTGTGTTCATTCTTCGAGAGTGAGCTTTCCTTGCTGAGCTTGACTCACCTCCACCAGCCAACCCCCCATATATCGTATGAATTTCCCCAATCACATCTTGATTTCAAGGATTCTGGTAGCCAGCCTGAGCCTGCCTTGGTTCGTCATCGTGTCTTTGTCTAACAACACGATCATCTTGTCTTCTTTCAGGGCCTTCAACTATTCGTAGAGGCTCTTGAGGGGCTCTACCTCTGTTTTGCTCCTTGGCCAAAAACCACACCAGTTTGCCGTTTCTAATAAAATTTTCTATCTCGTAACACAGAGATATGCACTCTTCAATTGAGTGACCATGATCGTTATGATACTTACAGTATCTCTGATTGGTACGCTTGTTATAAAGGGTCCTCATCTTTGTTGGCCAATTGAAGTTCGGGTCGCTCTTAATATCCATGAACACATTGATCACACTGGTATTTAACGGAGTTAATTTTCGGCCCTACTGGCATTGCAACTCTCCCTTCTTTTGTAGACTTTTAAAAGGTGTTTTCTCCTCCTTCCTCTTCTTTCCTGAACCCTTTGTTTGTGTTTTGCCATTGGGTTTGGCTAGGTGGAGTTCCACCTTGGACTTCATTAAAGCTCCAATCATTTCTTCTTGATTGATGAACTCCTCAGCCTTACTCATAAACTGTGAAAGAGTTACCAACTTCTTCTTCCAGCAAGCTCGGCCATCAGTGGCCCTTCTGCCTTGATTCCATTCATCAGAGCCGAAAGCACTGTTTCATCGTTGACCTTTTCCATTGTCAACCTCTCCCGATTGAATCTCAGCATGTACTCTTTCAACGACTCATCCTTCCCTTGCTGGAGGGACAGGAGGTAGGCAGGGTTTTTCTTGCGCTTAAGTGCTAAAATATTCATATTTTAACCCTTAAACTTATATGTGTTAATTCTTTAGTGCTGTTAGTTTATGCCATTTTATTCCTTTTCTATATTTTCTATGTCTTTGTAGGCCCTTGGAAGAAAAGGAAGAAAGCCTAGAAGTATTGAGGTTAAAGAGAAAATTTGGGAAAAGTTGGAGGCTCTGGTAGTGCGATCGATCGCAGGGGTCCTGTGATCGAGCGAACTACAATGCGCAAACAAGGAGGCTCGATCACAGACGTGCGATCGAGCACACACGGGCTGCGATCGATTGCACCCATGCGCTGGAGAATAATGAGCTGCGGCTAGAATGCCCTTTCCTTCCATATTAGGGTTTTCCAAGTCCCACTTGTAATAGGACTAAACCCTACGAATTTTCTAGGTTTACTAGTGTGTCAAGGACTTCTAAAGGCCTATAAATAGACCTCTTAGCTTCTAGGAAAAAGTGGGGAGAAAGAGGCACAAGCTCTGGAAATGAACCGAAGGCGAGATCAAGAGGAGTTTGGGTTTTTTTTCTCTTCCACCTTTTATTTTTTATTATATAGTTTATATGTTAATTAGGGTTAGATTGAAGCCCTAATCATGTCTTTTTAGGATTGCAATATTGGCGCCTTTTCTACGATTATATTTTGATGTATTTAACTTGATTAATTCCTGTTATCTTGAATTCCTCATATGTGTTTGCCTAATCAACATATGCATGTGGTATGTGATAAGTGCCAAATATTGCATATTTGGACCCCTTTATTTACATTAGTTAATCCTTTAGTTGTGTCGTTATTTAATATTTTGTGTTAGTTTTGTGTTTTTAGTATTTTGTAGGTCATTGAAGAAAAACTACAGCTTTAAAGGGAAAAATGCAAATTTTTGAAGAACGAATACTTTGAGAAGACCTAGATGATGTGGTTAAGTTTAACCAATCCAAGAAATAGGTTAAATCAGATTAAATTGGATAAAAGATCAGATTGGATAAGATTTCGGATCGGATTCAAATTTAGATTCTGCACACGTCTCAGTATTTTGACCGTAACTTTCTTCTCAAATATCAGATTGAAGTGATTCAAATGGCATTGGAAAGCTAACTCAAAATACTACAATTTGTTATGAAATATGATTTTCCTAATTCGGACAGTTTCTATGCCAAAATCACCCCGCAATTAAAGGACACAAATCTGGACGAATCCTATTCCGATTTCAGACTTCTATTTTGACTGGGAGACAGACGTCCGAATTATCTAGGTTTACTTGGGCTTCCAGGACTTCCCTAAGCCTATAAATAAACTTCTTTGCATTCAAAAAAAGACACACAATCCTAGAGAGCAAAATTCTACAGTTTTTCTCTTTTTAGTTTAGGTTTTCTTTAGTTTAGGTTTTATTTTTATGTGGAGCTAAATTCCCAACTAAGGTTGGGGATGAAGCCTCACTGATGAAGCACAACATCACTTTTATGTAAGTTTTTATTATTCTGATTTTATTGGGTTTTATATTTCAATTTTTTTACTTCTAATCAATTGTATAGAGTGATTCTTGGATATCTCTTGTGATTCAAGGATACATGTGATGATTTGAGATAATTTCATATGATTGATTGCTTAGCTTTTAACTCATAAAAATTGGATATCCCTTGTGATTTGTTCTACGGATACATCTGGTGTTTTAATTGAATTTGGATTCCTTTTGTGATTTGGTCAATGAATGGATACATGGGATGGTTTTGATTAATTTTTTGAAGCATAGTAAAACATATCTATGATTTAATTTGTGAGAACTTCAGATTAATATTGATGAACATAAAGTATGTTGTTATGATTTGGTGAGTGTGAATTCCCAAACCTTAGTACCTTTATCCTTAGATTTACTTATTTTATTCAGTTTATGTTTATCCTTTCATTTTCAAAACTCAAAAAATCAAAACCCTTTTGGAACTAGATTATGATTTAATTAGTTTAGATATAAATTGCTCTTTCAAAAATACAATTCTCTATGTGATCGACCTCGCACTTGCAATCCATTAAACTACAATTGATTCGTGCACTTGCGAGTTAAATAAATTTGCACAACAGTATGGACTAGTTAATTAAATCAATTTGGATGATTGATTCATGGGTTTAATAAGAGTAACAAAAGAAATCCGCACCGAGTTCTTAGGTTAATCAACATGGGGAACCGGGAGTAAACACCCATGCCCTAGGCCTCATGTGTTTGTCGATTTTCACAAATTTATACTTTCTTAAAGAACAAATTAGTAGACACACATGCTAAATCCTTTAAAAAAGAAAAGAATTAGAGTAGACATCCATGCCTAATTCCTTGCTTAAGGAAATCAATAGTTGAAGGAGTAGACACACATACCCATAGGTTGGCAAACATTAAATATACCAGTATGATTGGCGCATTGGCATATTATTATCCTAATTAGTCTAATTAGTGGTGGATATCAAAACTCTAATCATTTTTTTTTTTAGTTTATCTTTTATTTTATTTCTGTATTTTAATTCAATCATGACAATTGAATTTTATATGTTTAATTAAATAGAAAATTACTTTTAAACATAATTTACCAATCCTCATGGGAATGATCTCGTATTTGCCTGCTATACTATTGTTTGATCTTGTGCACTTGCGAGTAAAATGTACCAAGTATTTGCCTGTTAATTTAGGTG
Source organism: Corylus avellana (assembly GCF_965113065.1). Lineage (NCBI taxonomy): Eukaryota > Viridiplantae > Streptophyta > Magnoliopsida > Fagales > Betulaceae > Corylus > Corylus avellana. The sequence goes on from NC_142493.1 coordinate 14,221,150, forward strand.
GGTATTTGATACAACAAGTTTTTGGCGCCGTTGCCGGGGATTGTGTTAAATTTTGTTTAGAATTATTTTCCTTTAGTTGGTTATTTTAATTATGTTTTTATCAAAGAGTAAAAATATTTTTTTAGTTTTCCATTTACTTCTCTGTTTCTGTTCTGTTTCAGCTCGCAGCACCCGACATTTTGTTACTGTGATCGAGCGGAGACCAAGTGTGATCAAGTGTAGTGCTATCGAGCTCACTAACCTGCGATCGAGCTCAGTTCCAAAGGACTTCCAAACAGTAGTACTAAAGCTGCTTTGACTACAAGGGAAAAATCTTCTTATGCAAGGTCATCGATTTCAAGCCTCAACCATCTTTCCACTTGATCCATAAATTGAGCAGACCATTCGACAAGGGTATAGAGACAACTCCAGCACAGAAGAAGAAGAAGAAGTTGAGGAAACAATGGAAGAGCTGCCAAAAAACCCAGCGCCAATGCGAAGACCCAAGAAGCAGTCTTCCATCCCGAAAAACCTCAACCAGCCATCATGCATAGCCTATCAACCGGAGGTAGAACGCAATTACTACATATCCCCGCAAATACTCAATGCCTTGACTCACTTCAGAGGCACAGCTACGGAGGATCCAAAGTTGCACCTCAGGGAATTCTTTGATCTCTGCAAGCTTTAGCACATTCAAGGCCTAACTCCGGAGAGACTGAGGTTAGTCTTATTCCCTTTTTTCTTAAAAGCCAATGCTAAGTTGTGGTATAATTCCTTTCTTGCAAAATCCATTCATACTAGGGAAGAGTTGTCCAGCAAGTTCCTAAAGAAGTTCTTCCCCGCTCAAAAGACAAGGCAGCTTAGAAGGGAGCTTCAATCGTTCCAACAAAGAGACGGAGATCTTTTCGTTGAAGCGTGGGACCACTTCAATACGCTGCTCCTTAAGTGTCCACATCACAACATGCCTCAAGATGATCAGGTACACGCTTTTTATGAAGGTCTAAATGATATTAACAGGGGTATTGTTGATTCAGCTTGTGGAGGTGTGCTGATAGAAAAGAGTAGTGAGGAAGCCATAGAGCTCTTTGAGACATTGAGTGAACACTCCCAACAATTCTCATCCACAGGGAGACAAGGAGTAAAGAGTAAGGGCATGCATGAAGTGAACTTGAGTGGTGCACCTCCAAATCAAATGGCTGTTGTGAAAGAAAGCTAAATATGATTGTCAAAGCCATGACTGCTCAGAACATCTCACCTAGTCAACAAGCCGCGCAACCTCAGGTATGTGCTTTATGTTATCATTTTGATCACACTACTGAGACTTGCCCCTTGTATTCATCTGCATATCAAGAACAAGTAAATTAGGAGGGACAGAACAATTATCCTCCCAAGAATAATCCCTACTCCAACACCTACAATCCAAGGTGGCAAAACCACCCCAATTTCTCATGGAATAACAATCAGAATACTCTGAACCATCAAGGGCAGCAGAGGAACTACCAACAAGCAAGCCAACCAATGCAAGAATCAAAGCAGAATGACCTGGAAAGTATGGTACACAGCTTGGCAATTACGCAACGGGAATTCATGAATGATCAAAGACAAATCAATGCAAAAACCGATCAAGCGAAGCAAAGAACCAAGCAAGCTATGCAAAGACTGGAAGTACAAATGGGGCAAATGGCTAAGGAGTTGAGAGAAAGAAAATAGGGTGGATTTCCATCCCAAACAATACCCAATCCAGGAGCATCTTCTTTGGGACAGAAATAAGAGAATAAGAGAACAATGGTCTGGCTAAAGACGTTAAACTTAGAGCTCATGGGAGGCACCCCATAGTTTATCCAGTTATTTTTCTATTTGTTTTTCAATTTATTTTTGTCTTTAGTTTTATTTTTGTTTCCTTTTTATTTGTTTAGTGTTTTATTTTGCAGAGACAAGTGTGCTTCAATTCAAGTTTGGGGGTGTGCTATGAGCCATGCTATTCCAGACAATTTCATCCATATCCCGGGTAAATTCTTTCCATGTTATAGACACATTGGGGATAATGTGTAATTTAAGTTTGGAGGTTATAGGAAACACTTTACACACACTTTGTCCCTGTTTTATTTCATTTTTATTTTTGTTGTTTGTGAAAAGAAAAGAAAAAAAATATATATATATATATATATAATCATGTTTGTCTTAAAATTTTGGTTGATCTTTAAAATTATTATTTGATTTCATTGGTGAGCTTCAAATTTTGAACACATGATTTGATAATTGAGTTTTCAGTTTGGTTACTTGCTTAAGACAGTTGAGAATTCACATGTTTGATCTGATCTTACACAAGCACATTAGCACATAATTTGTGGGATATGACATGAAGTTTGATGTGTGTGTTTCTATGTCTTGGGTGAAACTGGATGAATTATTAGATTGATACTTTGGCATATATATATATATGTGTGATAAAAATTAAAATTAAAATTAAAAAAAAAAAAAAAAAAAAAAAAAAAAGCTTTTCACTAAGTAACTGGACCTCTTGCCTCAAAGCATTGAGTGTTCACGTCAAAAGGTGAAAATTTTTTATCTGGTTAATGTCATGGTTAGTTTGGTTTCGTAGCCTTTTTTACTCAAGTTAGTAAGTCCTAAGGGTATCTATACACCTAATGCCCTAAAACCATCTAGTTTGCGAGTCATTGACTTAACACTTGTTACATGGGTCAATTAGAAAGTTTAAGGGAACCAAGCATTGTACAACTTGACGAAGAAGAAAAAAAAAAGAAAAAAAAAATATGTCATTGTTGTTCATTCTAATTGGGATTTCAATGAACTTTGAGATATTGAGACATTACAATTTGAAAATAATTGAAAGCTTCATATTTATGTGCTAGTCCACTTTACACTAATTTGAATTTGTGATGCCTTAACTTGTCTTTCGTAAGTAATTAGACTTTAAAATTCTAATTTATTATGAAAATGGAGTTTATCGTTTTTAAGCTTGCTAATGAATGAGAATCATAGTTTTGAGTGATATTTTAATTTTTGGATAAACATGAACTCTTGCATGATGTTTGTGGGTAACATTCCTAGAAAACCCTCACGAGACTTCACTCATCCTCTAAGGAATTCCTAGGGGTTTAAAAGGCTTGTTGCATATGCTAAATACAATCGTACATCCCACGAAAGATGGATTTATCTTTTCATTTTCTATTTTTCCATTTAGCTTTTAGTATCATATTGCCAATGGACTAGCAATATGTAAGTTTGGGGGTCTGTTAAGTGCCAAAATATTCACATTTTAGCCCTTAAACTTGTATGTGTTAATTCCTTAGTGCTGTTAGTTTATGCCATTTTATTCATTTTCTATATTTTCTGTGTCTTTGTAGGCCCTTGGAAGAAAAGGAAGAAAACCTGGAAGTATTGGGCTTAAAGAACAAATTCAGGAAAAGCTGGAGGCTCTGTAGTGCGATCGATCGCAGGGGTCTTGCGATTGAGCGCACTACAAGCAAAAGGACCAGACGAGCACAAGGCGTGCGCTCGTGCACACACAAGGAGACTCGATCGCAGACGTGTGATCGAGCGCTGCGATCGATCGCACCCGTGCGATGGAGAACAATGAGCTGCAGCCAAAATGCCATTTCTTTTCATATTAGGGTTTTCCAAGTCCCACTTGTAATATGACTGTTGTGCAAATTTATTTAACTCGCAAGTGCATGAATCAATTGTAGTTTAATAGATTGTAAGTGCGAAGTCGATCCCACAAAGAATTGTATTCTTGGAAGAGCAATTTATATCTAAACTAATTAAATCCTCACATAGTTCCAAAATGATTTTGAATTTTGGTTTTAAAAATTAAAAGACAAACATAAACTAATTAAAATAAAGTAAGAGATAAAATACTAAGGTTTGAGAATTCACACTCACCGAATCACAATAACATACTTCCATGTTTATCAATATTAATCTGAAGTTCTCACAATTAAAATCTTAGATATGTTTTACTATGCTTCAAACAATTAATCAAAACTGTCTCATGTATCTATTCATTGCACAAATCACAAGAGGAATCCAATATCAATTAAATCATCAAATGTATCCGTAAATCACAAAAGATATCTAATTTTAATTAAAACACCAAATGTATCCGTAGAACAAATCACAAGGGATATCCAATTATTTAGGCAAATAAAATCAAGAAATCAATTATGTGAAATTATTTTAAGTCATCAAGTCTATCCTTGAATCACAAAAGCTATCCAAAAATCACTCCACACATTGAAAAGAAGTAAAACAATTGAAATATTAAACCCAAAAAAATCAGATAAATAAAGACTTACATGAAAGTATTGATATTTTTCATTGGTGAGGCTTCATCCCCAACCTTAGTTGGGAATTTAGCTCCACATAAAAATAAAACTTAAATCTAAAAAAAAAAACATAAACTAAAAAGAGAAAAACTGTATAGTTTTGCTCTCTGGAATTCTACCTCTTTTCTTGAATGCAAATAAGTCTATTTATAGGCTTAGGGAAGTCTTAGAAGCCCAAGTAAACCTAGATAATTCGGAGGTCTGTCCCCCAGTCAAAATACAAGTCTGAAATCGGAATAGGATTCGTCCAAATTTGTATCCTTTAATTGTGGGGCGATTTTGGCATAGTAACCGCCCGAATTAGGAAAATCCTATTTCACAACAAATTGTAGTATTTTGAATTAGCTTTCCAATGCCATTTGAATTACTTCAATCTGATATTTGAGAAGAAAGTTATAATCAAAATACTCAGACGTGTACAAAATCTGAATTTGAATCCGATCCGAAATCTTATCCAATCTGATCTTTAATCCGATTTAACATTTTCCTTGGATTTGGTTGAACTTAACCACATCATCCAGGTCTTTTCAAAGTATGCTTTCTTCCAAACTTCGCATTTTTTCCTTTAAATATGTAGTTTTTCTTTAATGACCTACAAAACACTAAAAATACAAAACTAACACAAAATATTAAATAACGACACAGCTAAAGGATTAACTAATGTAAATAAATGGGTCCAAATATGCAATATTTGGCACTTATCAAGGACTAAACCCTACGAATTTTATAAGTTTACTAGTGTGTCAAGGACTTCTAAAAGCCTATAAATAGACCTCTTAGCTTCTAGGAAAAAGTGGGGAGAAAGAGGCACAAGCTCTGGAAATGAACTAAATGCTAAATCAAGAAGAGTTTGGGTTTTTCTTCTCTTCCACCTATTATTTTTTGTTATGTAGTTTATAATTTGTTTAGGGCTAGATTGAAGCCCTAGTCATGTTTATTTAGGATTTCAATATTGGTGCCTTTGCTATAATTATATTTTAGTGTATTTAACTTGATTAATTCCTATTATCTTGACTTAGTACATATATGTAGGAATATTAATACATATATGTATTATCTTAGTCTTAAGCATATAATTTTTTTTTTAAAATAAGTGATCATATAATTTTTTTTCTCTTATTATTTTCAATATATTTTCTTGGCGTGTCATTTGACACGTCAATAATTATTGACGTGCCATTATTTCACACGTCAAAAATTAAAAATATTAATTATTTGTTTAAAAAAAATATTAGATAACAAAATTTAATTGGTACCTATATTAGGTAACAAAATTTAATTGCTATATGTATAATTGGTATATGGTTATTAATTAATATTAGGTAACAAAATATATATGTCTATTAATTAATAATAAAAATTATGCAATGCTTTCACTATATATGGTTATTATATATATATATATATATATATGTCTGTGTGTGTGCGCGCGCACGCGCGAATCTTTAATTTATTTGGAAATAATTAATATTAGATAACAAAATATATATAGTTATTAATTAATAATAGAAATTATGCAATACTTTCATTATATGATTACTTTCTTGACGTGTCACATGTGGCACGTCAAGAAATTCTCTACGTGCCACATGTGACACGTCAATAATTTATTGACGTGTTTACTGTGAACACGTCAAAAACCTCATCGAGAAGGCGCGACCCCCCAGTTGGACCCCTTTTTCTTTTTCTTTTTTTTTCTTTTTTTCTATCCTTTTCCCTCCTCTTTTTCTTTCTCATCCCGCGTGCGCCCATAGCCTTCCCTTTCAAATAAGTTTGATGGGGTTTGTTAATTTTGTCATTTTTTTTTCTTTTCTTTTTCTTTTCCTCTTCTAGAAGAGATCTCTTCCTTATTTTTATTTTTTTTCCTTTCTCCTTCTCCTTTCAACTAATTTCTTCTCCCAAATTCCTTTTTTCTGCTTGTCTATCCGTTCTCATTTATATATATATTCTTTTTTTCTTCTTCTTCTTCTTCTCACGCTCACCTCCTTTGTTTGTAGCTTAAACAAAAGAAAAAAAAAATGGAGAGAGAAGGGAAGGGGTCTGAATATTTGTGGATTTTAAGGTATAAATGCTTGAATTTTAATTATTCTAGATCGATTAGTCTCTTATATAGATTTTTTTTGGTTAAATTTGCTAACCCACTTTTAGATTTGTTCTTCCACATTATTTGGGGGTTTGAAGTATTTTAGGAATTTCTACCGGATGTTTAGAAATCGGAGTACTTGTGTAGTGAATTCATGATGAGATTTTGGGAATTTTCCTTCAAAAGTTAGATATATATGGGTGTTCAACATTTGTAGGGATTTATATGGGTTTTGAGTTGCAACTGGATTTTTGATGATAAATTAAACATGAAGTAAATTTAATTGAAAAAAAATCTTCAGGAAAATTTTTTTTAAAAAAAAATTATGATTTTTTTTAATAATTTTTTAAACTTTAGTGACGTTCCATTTTTTGACACGTCAAAAAAAAAAAATTTTGACGTGTCACTTTTTGACACGTCAATAAATTATGATGTGTTAAAACTGCCACGTTAAAAAAAAAAATTTGACGTGCCAATTTCTGACACGTCAAAAAAATTTTGACGTGTCAGAAATTTTTTTTAACGTGCCACTTTTTGACACATCAAAAATTATTGACATGTTAAAAGTGACATGTCAAAAAATCACCGTTTTTGACACCCATAATTTTAACAACACACGTCAATAATGACACGTCAGTAAATTTTAGTGACATGTCAGACCACCTAACACGTCAAAAACTGCCTACCAGGAAAAAATTCATTTTTTGTAGTGGATGAGTCATGATGCTTAAGCTTGCAGTGACACTGTTAATGTTCTCGTTAAACTACTAATTGTGTCAATATCATCCATAAATTATCAAAAAACTTTCATCTCTCAGAAGGTCAGTAAACAGACAAAAATGACCTTTTTTTTTTAAAAAAAAAAAATCAATAAAACAAAAGTATTCTTACAAATCAAAAATTTCAAGAAAATTATAAATTAAAAAAAATTAAGAATATTTAATTTTTTTTTAAAAAAAACTTATTAAGAGAGTTCTGTCATTGAAAGGGATATTGACATTTTTTGATAATTTAGGAGGAATTGATTGTTTGTAGTTAGAAAAAACATTAACAATTGGGTAATAGTTCGTAAAGAACATGTACAAAACAAAAGAAAAATTACTTAAAACATGATAATTCAGTTAATATAAAGCATGAATGAAAAATAGTTATGAAAAATAATATATGAAAAAAAAAAAAAAAGTTAAAAATTTATAGAAAAGAAGATTATTCTTACAATAGTAGTTGAAGTGTCGCACATGGAAGTCATCGTGGGGGTGGGGTTTTTCCATTGGCCAATGAGAAGCAGTTGCGTCAAGAAGTCTCCGTCCACCACGTGTCATGAGTTTTCTTTGGAGTTGTCTTTGGGAGAGTTTTTGTCGCATTCTGAGACGCGTGGTGGTCACTCTCACAGTCGCGGATCTAAAACCCCTTTTTATTGTCCAGTTTTTCTAACTTTAACGTACTTTCGATTCCGGGAATCCCCGCCCCCAATTATTGACCCTCTGCCCAATTGGAACGCGCCACGTCTCTTTTTGCCAGATTCTCACGAATAGCACTTCGGATGGACGCAGCGAACTGGCAGTGAGAGAGAGACCCCATTGTTGATGTTGGGCTTCTACCGAACCCAGCGGTCGGCTTGAGCCTTCAAGCCATCAGCCATGAGCCACATTCTAATTTAATTTGAAACTACCTACGAGTCTACGTGGCACGCGCATGTGATGGTGATGGTGCTGGTGCTGCACTACACCAACATTTCTCCTTTCTTTTTCTTTTTTTCTTTAGGGAGAGAGAGAGAGCTTTATGTTATGAAAAAAGAAAAATGTTAAAATCTAATAAAATTATTATCCATCAAAATTTTAGGTGACAAAGTGCACATGCTCAAGTTGATGTAAAATGGTACATGGCCCAAGTTGATGACAAAATATACTTTGCCACATAGGATTTTGATGGGCAAAATGTGAAAATTTTATTAAATTTAAGCATATCTCTATAAAAAATATCATCAAACAAAATATGTACGGCCAAATTCTTCAAATTATAATTCTTTTAACCTACATCCTCCATCTTATTTTCAATCAAATTAATTAAAAATATGTAAAAAAGTTCTAATTATTATCTGATAATAGAAATTTCAAAACAGGAGGGGAAAAAAAAATTTAAAGCACCATATGAGCAGGAGCGAAACTAGCATTTAACGTTTATGGCTTTAGGGTTTTCTTTTACCTTCTTTTTTTCAGGGGGTCCGAATCTAAATAATTGTGGCCCGATTTTTATTTTTGTTGGTTAATTTTTTATTTTAAGGGTAAGATCATAATTTTATATATTTTTATTATCAATTTTTTTAAAAAAAATGGAGACCATCATGGACAAGTCTTGAGCAGGAGGTGACAAAATGAAAAATAGAAGCCAGAAACAGCCAAAACACAAGTGGATCTTTTGACATCTCCCCTTTATAATAAATGTTAAATAATATTTTTAAAATAGTATATAATATTTTTTTAAAAAGTGCGGTTAGCAGAAAATGTCCCAACAAAGGTAGCGCTGAAAGCAGGGAGAAAGAGAGGCGGGGGGGGGGGGGGGGGGGGGGGGGGGGGGAGGGAATATGGAGACAGCAAGAGGACCATCGATAGTGGTTGTCCAAATGGGGAGTGAGCTCAGTGAGGTCAGCACAAAAGTGGAGGGGCTATTACTTTTACTTATTATTTTAATCTTTCAAAGTGTCTGTCGTTTTTTATTTAATAATACAAAGTGTCTGTCGTTTTTTTATTTAATATTACAAAGTGCATGCCTTTTGCTACCAACCAAAGGCTAACATTAAAAAAAAATCTTGAAGGGGTAGTTTAATTGATTAAAAATTACGTTTTATGAAGTAAAGGTCATTAATTTGAATTTATTTCCTTTCTCGTGTGTGGACATGTTAAAAAAAAAAAAAAAAAAAAGATTGTCTTTGCAATCCCACCCCTTCACTTACCCATGACTTCCAATAATACTATAGATAAAATTTAATAATAATAATAATCTCAAATATATATATATGAGTAATGATGGAAAGCACGCCTGGCGTGCATCACTGTTGATGCACGCCAGGCACAAAATTTTTTTTTTTTATTATTTTATTATTATTTTATTATTTAAAAAAAAAAAAAAAAAAAAAAATTTTTTGCACTAGCGTGCGTGGGCGTGCCACGCACGCCGCGTGCTTTGCATCATTACTCTATATATATATATATAAATTTGTCTCTTTTTTTTAAAAAATTTTTGTGACGCTTATAGTTCTAAGCATCCATATGCTTAGATCCAAATGTGTTTTCTCAAAAAAAAAAAAAAAAAAAAAAAAAAAATTCTTAGATCAGCCCTTCTATATTACACTGCTATCTAATCACTATTTTAAAATGACCTTTTTTTTTATGAATCTTTTTCTTTTGTTTTTTCTTTTAAGAATACTGATAGTAGATTATAAAAGATGATGCTGTCTCCAATAAAGTGGAACTTAAATTTCCAATTCTTTTAAAGATTATGATAATTAATGAATTTTTCTTTAAGCTTTTGATGGGCATAACTTATAAAGAAAGTGGCCTTCACTATAACAGCATGCTATGAAAATGTTAAGATTTTCCTTTCGAATGATGAAAATGTTCTCTTTTTATTTTTTAATGGTGATGTAATTTTTAAAATTATTCCTAAATTTGAGATTATTATTATTAAATTTTGATTTAATTGTAATTTTAAAAGTCACATTACATTTTAAAGATGAAATGAGAAATATAAACCCTACTTCTAATATTACTCTTTCACCTTTGAATGGAGCTTCTGGCCTTCTAGCGCATTTAGATACAACTTCTTTATTATATTGATAGGGAGAATGCAGAGGAGTCAATAGATAAAATTTTGTAAAACACTTTTTCACTTTTCAAATGTTAGATAGTACTTTTTTAATAATAGTTATCTAAACAAATTTTTTAAATATGGTTTTCATCAGTTAAAATACTATTAAAGTATTGATTAAATGATACAAATACTTCAGGCCTCTAAAGGAAATGCCGAGTCCTCCCTAGGGTTTCTTCGCGGAAAACCTAGAGGCGAGGGTTGAGTCTTTCTTCCGGCTATGGACGTGAAAGGCCAAACGGTAGAAGCAAATTGTGGAATTGTGTAGAATGTGTTGGAAATAATTTTGGATGGTGCTCAAATTCTCATTGATATAAAATAATTACAATATGAATATTAATAATAAAATAAATAAAATACGAGAGATGAAAATAGACTATGGAAAGATCTCACAATGCTATAGAATCACGCAAGAGCGTTGTCCTTAAAGGTTGATTCGTGCCTCCCAGAGTGTATAACTCGGTGCGATCGGATCTCTTGACATGCAACCTTTCAGGATTAGACTATAGCGTCTACCTTCGTTAAGGACGCACTTCCAAGAACGAAGATTAATAGAACAACCCTTTAATCTTCCTTTGCGAAAATAATCTCATTATTTTTTAGAGCAATATATAAAAAAAAAAAAAAAAAAAAAACATATAAAATTCTATATATATATCCCCAAATACTCGTGGTGTGTCTTATATAAACATGATAGTTGGCTTAGTACGAAGAATCCATTATAATATCCAAAGCATTGAAGCAGTGAGTGCAATTTATGTTCCAAACGGTCATCTGCTGGGATTTATGACCAAACGGTCAAAACACTTTAAGAAGAATAAAACTCGTTAATGACCCAAAGGTAGAAACGTAAAACTTATTAATAAAATGGCAAAATACTTGACAATTAATCCCAACTGTCCAAACCATAAAGCTGATTTTTCTTTCATTAAAACTCATGATCAAATGGTAAAAAGTTTAAGAGATTGCAAACGGTCAATAAGAAATTTAATCTTAAAGTCAAAGAAAATAATGAGTTTAACACAAGTGTTTGTAACACACAATTACAACAATCCCCCACATGTTACAAACATTAGAATAAGAGGAGATTTAAAGCATGTATCGATGTGGTACCCGAAGATTTTAACCACACCTAGGATAAATAATTTAGGAACTTAATGAATTGTGGTAGAGTTAAACTCTTTTAACCAAATCCACAAGTTGACCAAACTTATCATCCACATAACTTTCTCCCAAAATCAAATGAAATCAAATCAAAAAAAAAAATTTGAAATCAAATCAAATAAAGAAAATTGGGTTGTTCTATAGCGAGTTGGCGCCTTATACAGGCCATGCGCCTCTAGGCTTCATGAGTGCTCTAGAGACTTGCCAAAGTCTCATAGGAGGCGGCATCACCTCCACACTCACATAGGTAGTGTCCATCAAGAATGTGTGCAGAGAACATCACATCCCAACAAGTAGGGACTATGGACCCATTAAGAGTTTTAAACTCATCCTTACTCACTCTGCATCTTTTGTTATTACACCATAAAGTGGCTTTCATGAGCGCTCTAGAGACCTACCCAAGTCTCATAGGAGATAGCACATCCACACTCATATAGGTGGTATCCATCAGGAGTGTGTGCAGGAAACACCCCATCCCAACAGGTAAGGACTATGGACCCATTAAGAGCTTTAAGTTCACCCTGAATCACCCTGCATCTTGTACTGTCTTAGACCATAGGGATGGACTCATTACTAATCTTCTCAACAAGATAGTTAATAAACATAAATTGACAGTATCATACCTTATTTCACTTGTGACTTCGTTTCCCATTAAACCTCATTCATGGGATCTCCAATCACAGAGGTTGGGTATTAATCACAGTGTCATGATTTGGGTATCAGTCCTATCCTCCTCGATGCTTCTCTCACTAGCCTTCTTGCTAGTGGCATGGTCAAAGAATCTGCAGAATTCTTTTATGACCTCACAAAGTCCATGGACATATACCGGTCTCAATAAGCTGCCTCACAATATTGTGCACTTTCTCATTATAAATTCTTTACTCGAGCTTTGGCAGCCTGACAATCACAATAAACACATAGATCCAGCTATGTTAGCATATAAAGGCAAATTAAATAAATTAACCAATAGGATCTTTAACCATTCATCTTTAGTTCATACCTTCTCCAAGGCAATTAACTTTGACTCCATAGTAAACCTTGCTAGGCAAATCTTTTTGAGAACTTTCAAGAAATAGCTCCTCGAACTAGAGTAAACGCATAATAGCCATTAGTAGGCTTTGCTCATCTGAATCAATAATATAGTTGCATTCCTTTCAATATAGCAGGATAATCACAATAAGACAAACCAAAATTAATTGTGCCCTTTAAGAATCTCAACAATTTAGAGATTGCATCACAATGGCTCAATACCATGATTATGAGTATATCTACTCAATTTACTAACAATATATGTAATACCAAGGCATATACAGTTTGTCAAAACATCAAGCTACTAATGATTTGTACATATTTTTCTTGCAAAAACACCATCACCATGATTCTTAACCAAGTGTATTTTTGAATCACATGGTGTAGATATAGGTGGATAATAAAAGTGCTCAAATCCTTTAAGCATATTTTCAACATAATATGTATGAGATAAAATAATGCAATCATTATTCCTAATAACTTTAATGTCCAACTTGACATTAACTTTACCTATGTCTTACATATCAAAATTAGATGCAATAAATAATTTAACTTTATGCACAACATCAATGTTAGTTCAAAATAAGCAAGTCATCAATATATTAAAAAATAAATAATGACACATTCATTATTGTAAAATTTGCTATGTATTTACTTGCACCATTAATCAAATATGCAATAGACAACATCACCTTGTCAAACTATTCATGCCATTGTTTAGGAGCTTGCTTTAATCCATACAAGGATTTCACTAGTTTGCACACTTTATGTTCTTGATCGAGGATTACTAGTCCCTCGAGTTGCTCTATATAAATCTCTTCATCATTTAGAAAAATAAATTTGACATCCATTTGATGTACAACAAATTTATAAATATAAGCAATGGCAAATAACATTCCAAAAGATGCAATTTTAGTAACCAAAAAATAAGTATCAAATAATCAACACATACATTTACTTGTAGCTTTTAGCTACCAAGTCTACCATGTGCTTATCTATTGTATCATCCAGTTTAAGCTTATTCTTAACCACCTATTTATAACCAATTGATTTGGTCTTAGGAGGTAACTCAATGAGTTCCCAAGCATGATTAGACATAATTGATTTCAATTATTTATAGCTTCTAACCAATTAAATTAAAAATAAATAAAATGCATCAAAAATAAATTTAATTGCTTCACCATAACATATTAGATCATCATCAACAATATAAGCAATAAAATCCATACCGAGATTCCTTTCATTCTAGCTCACTTGCTTCTTCTCAATTCTTACACATCATCAACAATTTTATTAGAAGCACCAAAAAATCATGAAATAATTTTTTCCTTATTTTTCAAAGGAACACATGTTCAAAGATAATAACCTTTTTTAGATTCAATAATATTATTGTAATCTAAAATATCACTCTTAATAGTAGGGAATCTATAGCATGAACTATTACATGTAAAACCAATAAAATCATAATCATAGGTTTTAAAACCAAGTTTCCTCATTTTAGGTTTTGGGTAACATAACATTTGTCAAATACCCCCACACTTTGAGGTATTTCAAACAATGCTTATGAATATGACAAACAAAATAAAGGCTTCCCCCCACACTTTGGTGCATAGCCCAAAAATTGACAATCATAGCATTCATCAGTTCTTTTCATTTTCTTGGTGTCGCCAAAATTTACATGTATAAATCTATCATACCGAATGAAATAAATCAAGTAATCACAAGAAAATAAATTTCATTAATAGCTCACAAGAACTTTAAGAAATAACTTCTATGAGCCCATTTTTCTATAAGTATGATCTATCATTTACTCTTCTTTATTTTCTGTCAATTGACAGTTCTAAAAATGTTTTAAAAATACTAATCATCATTTGTGATTTTTCAACATGCATGGTTATTATATATAGGAGTTGCATATCACAAGTTCTATCAAGATATTAACATAAAATCATTTTAACTAAAGCTTCAATAAATATGCAAAGTATCAAGCTCAACCATATAACAATCAACTATTATTGGCTCATTTTTATAAATACGCCATTAATATCATTCTTATGATATAATAAATTTATCATATCAAATGAGCCTCAATAAGAACATCAATAACCATATATATTTTATTTTGAACCATCATGTTAGAGAAATTTAAAAGTTGAATGATATATATGAAGAATTACCAAATACTTTTAAAGTATTTATGCTAATCTAGCATGTCATAGCTAACATAAATGCTAGATACTATTTCTTCTTTGAAATAGATGAATTAATAGAAGCCAACACTTATCATATACAAAATTCATGTAATTATAAAATTTTGCACCAGCTTTAATTCAATCAAGGAGTACCTTCATAACTTGAATTTTTTCATTTTAATAAATGAAATGGTATATTATGTATTAAAAAAAAAATAAGACCTGAATCAGCGTTTAAAATTCACAGCGAAGCCAACAGCTTTACTCTAAGATCTTCTAAAATAGATTGTCACCACCACACACCAACTGAGTGTCGTGAGAACCGATCAACTCAATGCACGCACCACGTCTCTTTCTCCCATGTTATGCTTATCTGCAAGAAGCTTCAACAAAATTGCATTCTCTGCACACAATTAGTAATGCCTATATATTTTTTCCATCACACCATGAGTAACTACTCATTGTAATTATTATTACTCTACATGGATGTTTTCCAATAAGCTTAGCACAACACAACATAAAATGCTAAGTTCTAAAAATTGTAAAGGGCCTAACTCTTTTTTTTGCAAGATTCATAACCCAGCAATAAAATATTATTTGACGAACAAATTAAATAACACAAATTTGAGGTCAATAATCAAAACTCTTTCAATCAAAATATTTTCACTTTCCATACCTACACATGAAATTAAGCTCTTCTTTTGATAAATGAATCAATTTCCAGATTTTTTTTTTCACAACAAAATCTTTCCACTCAAGATTGATTTCATCTTTCTTGTATGCGAATTGCATACTGCAAATTAACTCTTATAGTATTTGACTTCTCATAAGTTTAAATACTATAGTTTTAATAAAAATATTTGTGCAACCATCACGATTCAACCTTTAAGATTGTTGGAAATAATTTTGGATGGTGCACAAATTCTCATTGATATAAAATAATTACAATATGAATATTAACAATAAAATAAATAAAATACAAGAGATGAAAATAGAGTATGGAAAGATCTCACAATACTATAGAATCACGCAAGAGCGTTGTCCTTAAAGGTTGATTCGTGCATCCCGGAGTGTATAACTCGGTGCGATCGGATCTCTTGACACGCAACCTCCCAGGATTAGACTATAGCGTCTACCTTCGTTAAGGACGCACTTCCAAGAACGAAGATTAATAGAACAACCCTTTAATCTTCCTTTGCGAAAATAATCTCATTATTTTTTAGAGCAATATATAAAAAAAAGAAACATATAAAATTCTATATATATATCCCCAAGTACTCGTGGTGTGTCTTATATAAACATGATAGTTGGCTTAGTACGAAGAATCCATTATAATATCCAAAGCATTGAAAGCAGTGAGTGCAATTTATGTTCCAAACGGTCATCTGCTGGGATTTATGACCAAACGGTTAAAACACTTTAAGAAGAATAAAACTCGTTAATGACCCAAAGGTAGAAACGTAAAACTTATTAATAAAATGTCAAAATACTTGACAATTAATCCCAATTGTCAAAACCATAAAGCTGATTTTTCTTTCATTAAAACTTATAATCAAACGGTAAAAAGTTTAAGAGATTGCAAACGGTCAATAAGAAATTTAATCTTAAAGTCAAAGAAAATAATGAGTTTAACACAAGTGTTTGTAACACACAATTACAACAGAATGATGGCAGAAGACATTGAAGCTCTGCGTGAGAAGAATCTGGAGTAGCTTTGAGGAAGGAGAGCCAGGTGGACTTATTTCAAGCAGCTTTGGAGGATAATCATCTCACTGACCTAGGATATGTTGGCTCTAAATACATGTGGAATAATGAACGGCAAGATGAAATTTTCACAAAGGAGAGACTCGACAGAGCTGTAGCAAATAAAGAATGGTGTGAAAAATATAAAGAAGTAACAGTGCACATCTTGGCAGCAGGCTCCTCAAACCATAAGCCAATCTTAGTAGACTTTGTGGAGACAAAAGAGGAGAAAGTCAGTTTTAACCGTGGCTTTAAGTTCGAAGCAAACTGGTTGATTGATGAGGAGTGTACCAATGTCATACAAAATGCATGGAAAGAAAGTGAAGGAGGCCCCACACCAATGCATCTAGTCCGCACAAAATTAGCAAGCTACCAAACTCAATTAACCTGTTGGAGTAGCAGGAAATTCGGGAATGCAAAGAAAAAGTGGAAAGAAAAAACAAAGCAGCTTAAGGGCCTACACCATGATGAGGGTCCAGCCAACTGGGAAGCCATAAAGCAATTACAAATAGATATTGATGCAATCCTTGAGCATGAAGACACCAAATGGAAACAAAGGGCTAAGCAAAACTGGTATTAGCAGGGAGACCGTAATATCCTTTTTTTCCATGCATAGGCAAGTCACCGCCAAAAAATCAATCATATTCAACGGATTACAGATGATGAAGGGAGGGAGTGGAAGAAGCCTAAGGAGATTAGCTAGCAAAGCATTTATCCAATTTTATCAAAACTTTTCACTTCAGGAGGGACTAAAGGAGTTGATGATTGCTTGTCTTTTTTAGATGCCTGGGTGTCAAATGATATGAATGCTCAACTGTTAAGGAAGTTTTAAGCAATGGAGGTTGATGTAGCCTTATCCCAAACACAAACTCTCAAATCACCGAGTCCGGATGGTTTTGCAGCTTGCTTTTATCAACGTTGGCAGTTCGTGAAAGATGACCTATGTAGAGCAGTTCTCAATTTTCTCAATGATGGAATATTTGATGATGCTGTTAATGCTACTTACATAGCACTGGTCCCCAAAAAAAAAAAAAAAAACCCCATCTAGCATTAAAGAACATAGATAGGCCTATTAGTCTATGTACTGTTTTATATAAACTTATTTCCTAAGTGTTAACTAATCGAATGAAGAAGGTTTTGCCTTCTATCATTTCCCCCCACCCAGAGTGCATTTATTCTAGCTCGACTGATTACAGACAACATTCTGGTAGCATTTGAGGCACTCTACTCTATGGATGCAAAGATGAAGGGTAGAGAAGGCTTTATGGCACTAAAGCTGAGTATGAGCAAGGCTTATGATCGAATTGAATGAGACTTTTTGGAAGCAATTATGAAGAGGCTTGGGTTTGCAAATCAGTGGATCTCTATGATAATGAAATGTGTACGAACAGTGTCCTATTCGGTGCTAATCAATGGGCTACCGCATTGAAAGATCTTCCCATCACGGGGGATTCGTCAAGGGGATTTGTTGTCTCCATATCTCTTCATATTGTGTGCAAAAGGCTTAATTTCACTCATCAATCAGGCGGAACGGGACATATGGATAACAAGGCTTCCCATTACTAGAGGTGGTATGCGATTAAATCACTTATTCTTTGTGGATGACAGTTTGCTTTTCTGTAAAGCAAACACTTTCGAATGGATTCGGATCCAGGACATTTTGTCAATTTGTGAGAAAACTTTGGGGCAAAAGTTGAATAAAGAAAAGACCTCTGTATTATTCAGTTGAAACACCAACCTAGAGACGAAAGCACATATTCTTTCTGTAGCTGAGTTAAGCTCCACTCAGAGGTTTGAAAAATATTTGGGGTTACCAGCTCTAATTTGTTGCTCAAGAGTAAGTGCATTTACATGCATAAAAGGGAGGATATAGGATAGAATTAATGGGTAGAAAGAAAAATTTATGACACAAGCAGGCAAAGAGGTTGTGGTGACCCAAATAATCAATTAGGCTTAAGACAACTTAATTAGAAGGTTAATTGGGCTTTGGGTCACTAGGAATACCAGGAAGGGTATTTTTAAAATTTTTGGATCTCGGAGCTACAATAGACGAACGCTCATGTGGGGGACCACACACGAGCGCTCGCTTGGCAACCGTACATGAACGCTCGTGTGGAGACCAGGTCGAGCACTCGTTGACCTTTTGTTGACCGCTGATTTTTATTTGTGCATGTCACCTACCACCTAACCCCTCTGAGCAACAGTACATGAGCGCTCGCCCCTTTCTAGTTATTCACCATTTTGCCGTCAAACTCATCCCCTATAAATACCCCTCCACCCCATTTGATTTTCTCCACCCCATAAGCTTAGGGAAACTTTGTCATTTTGGTTTTGTGAGAGTGGTGAGATTTTGTGAATGTTGGTGGAGTTTACTTGGAGGATTACTCAGAGACTTTAATCGACCCATGTGGCTTTTAACTCACATAATGCTCGCAATTTATTTTTCCACATTTGCACGTCTATTTTGAGTACCAAAACATGCATATTTGAAACTCTCACAGAAACATATTTTCTGTTGCACATGAACTCTAGCATTTGTGAAAAACGTTGTACTTAACATGTTAACGAAAGTGAGACTTGTAAAAGCATGCATGTAAAATACAGATAAGATAAATTACATTGTATGACATGGTACACCGGTACGTACGAGATAACAGCTATGAGCTTACTATACAAGTTAACTTTATGGTCAAATGTGTGTGTTGTTATATGAGCCTTAGATCCAATGGTTGTTTCATGACCGGCGCAGTTGATAAGTGTTAAATGTTACACATTCTACCCCCTTAATTCACATATGTTAAGCTCTTAGTTTTGTTATAGTTTGAGATTTTGTTTTGTTTTTGGGTTTTCTTGCAGTTTTTATGTTTTTGAAGAAAATAAAACATTTTTGAAAAGTTCCAAGCTTAAAGGACAATTTGGGGGGAAAGTTGATGTTGTGGGATCGATCGCATGCACATTAGGATCGAGCGTATCCGCGCTCAATCGCACAAGCAGCCAAGCTCGAGTGCAAAACTATGGGATCGAGCGCACTCGAGCGCCCAAGATGCGACCAGACTCCTTTTTCACTTGAGATTGGGTTTTCAGTCTCCTTTTTGGATTAGGAGACTGACCCACAATTTTTTCTAGGGTTTCTAGGGCTACTAGGGTTCTTCTAATCATTATAAATAGACCTCTAAGCATTGAGAAAAGATATACCAAAAATTAGAGAAGAATTGGAGGCTCAAGTCAAGAAGCATTTTCGGTTTCTTATTTTTCTTTTTATTTTCATTATATGTAACTAAACCTTTGTTAGGGACTAGATTGAAGCCCTAATCATGTCTCTTTAGGATCTCAATATTGGCGCATTTGTTGTAGTTATATTTTGGGATATTTAACTTGATTATTTCCTATTTGATTGAATTTCTCATATGGATATGCTTGATAAACATATGCATGTGCTTGGATTTTTTATTTAAGTCAATTTGGATGACCGAGTCCGGAGCTTAATAAAGTGACAAAAGAACCTTATTACAGGTTCTTGGATTAATCAACATGGAAAACTGGAAGTAGATATCATGCCCTAGGCTTCATGTGTTTGTCGATTTTCATAGATTTATACTTTCTTGAAGAACAACTTAGTAGATACCATGCTAAATCCTTTGAGAAAGAAAATAATTAGAGTAGATACCATGCCTAATTCGTTGCTTAGAGAGGTCAATAGCTTAAGGAGTAGATATCATGCCTTTAGGTTGACAAGCATTAAGTATATGGGTATGATTGTAGCATTGACATATTGTTTATCTTAATTGAGTATGATTAGTGGTGGAGGTCAAAACCCCAACCCTTTCATTCTTATTATTTCAATTAAATCTTTCAATTTGTGACATTTAGACATTAAATTTGGAAAATCATTTTAAACATAATTTACACAGTCCTTGTGAGAATGATCTTGTATTTGCCTACTATGCTATTGTTTTGATCTTGTACACTTGCAAGTAAAACGTACCAATTATTCGCCTATTAATTTAGGTGGGTAATTAGTATAATAGCAGCCTTAACGGGTGGTCACTACAAGGCGTAGATCATTAGTGGTGTGGGTTATCCGAGGTTGGACTCAGTCGTGACATTAGTGTTATGGACGGTAGCGTACAATATCCATGGCACCGGTATTGTATTACAGGTCTATCGAGACAGCGCCAACCCTGTTGAGAATGGGTAATATTTCAGGTAAACCATAATGTTTAACTATCACTGTTACTCATGATTATAAGTACGTATCATATATATATATATATATATATATATATATATATATATATATATATATATATATCGCACCTATGGAAAACCGTCATGATTAAACTGCTACATACTTTATCAAATAAAGCTCATCACTAAACTAGCATGGATATTATGTGCATTAACATTCACTAAGTCTTTAGACTTATCCCTTCGTTTTTATGTTTTTCCCTTCGTTACGAATAATTGCCTAGTTTAGCTAGCCTAGACGAGGATGCCTTCGGATCCGACATGGGTGATTGCACAGAACCTGATCCGAGTCATTTTTGAGGATATGAACTCAGTCTGGTTGAAGTCCATGTGGGATGATGGAGGAACTACCCAAGCAGATATGGTGGAAATTATTATTTCTCTAGCCCTACTAAAGCTTAGGATTTGACCTGTTGATATTTTGTAAGATAGTTATCATTTGGGAGTATAATATTTTGTTCTGATGATGATCTGATGACCGATACATTTGATGACTTATCTTTATGATATGAGGTATTATGTTTATTCTGGTGTATGGATGTGTGGTTATTTTATCATTATTCTCCTTCCCTATAGTTTAAAAGTCTTTTGCTGAATTCTCTCGTTTAGGAGGAGATTATGATCCCTGAATCTTGTCCCATGAGGGATAGGGCTGGGAGATGAACCATGGGGTCAATTACTAGTTAATTGATTTTCCCATTAGGGTCATTACAGAGGTGCTCTTGAAGGCAGTTATTTAAGTAATACCTACATACACTATGAGCATTTTTTAGCTCCCAAAAACTCTTTGCAAGGAAATAAACACCATGATGTCTAAATTCTGGTGGGGACATAAGAAGAATGATGCGAAGATGGCTTGGATGAGTTAGGATCGGATGGGGAGAGCTAGAGAAAAAGGGGGCCTAGGATTTTGGGATTTGGAATGCTTTAACCTGGCTTTATTAGCCAAACACTAGTGGAGATTGATGCACAATGAGAACTCCCTAGTGGCTCAAATTTATAAGGAGAAATACTATCCGGATGGAAATTTTTTGGACTTCCCCTTAAGAGGAAAACCATTATATGTGTGGAGGAGCATTTGGAATGCAAAAATATTGCTCAAGGCGGGACTAGTATGGCATGTGGGAGATGGATGTTCCACTAAAATATGGCAAGATCATTGGATGCCCACCCCCAGAACACACTCCATACAATCTTCGATTCGAGTTCTAGGCCGTGAGGCTAAGTTATGTGACCTAATAGATCACACACACTGGTGGAATGTTCCCCTAGTGTGAGAGAATTTTAATGAGGACGAGGCAGCTGGGATATGTGGTATGGCCATTTGCCCGAAAACCCAATGTGACCAACTGGTATGGATAGGAAATAAAAGCGGTGACTTCTGGTGCATAGTGCATATCACCTTGAAAAGGAGAATATTATGATGGAGCAGGGAAGTAGTTCCAACATGGGTTATAATAACGCTCTATGGAAGGAGATTTGGAAGCTCCGAGACCTGAAAGTTGTCCAAATGTTCCTGTGGAAAGCCAATAATAATATTCTCCCTACAAAAGAAAACCTTTTCAAGCATGGCATAGCTGAGGGCCCTCTTTGCCCAATTTGTGGCCTTTATCCAGAGACAACTAGGCACATCCTTTGGAGTTGTAGGTCTGCAAAAGATGTGTGGTTGGAGAATAAGAAGATGATTCAAAAAATTACTAGCAATGAGGATGCTTTTATAAACATCCTGGAAGCTCTTATGGGAAGGCTAGATAAAGAGGAGATGTTACAAGTGGCAGTTACTACACGTCATATATGGTTACGGAGGAATAAGTTTGTATTTAAAGGAGAGTTCACTTCATCGTTGAAGGTCAATCAAATTGGGTCTGACAAGATAGAAGCTTTCCTTAAAGCAAAGCAACACCAAAATAGTAGGCCACGGCAAATCCCAACCCATATAGTGATGCAATGGGAGACTCCTCTAAACGGTACTGTCTAACTTAATTGGGATGCTGCAATTGATGTGCACTGACATGTGATAGGGGTGGGCATATTGGCGAGAGACCATATTGGGCGAGTAGTAGCAACACTTCAAGCATCTAGGCCTTAGATTACGGATCCTTCCACTGCTGAGGCAATGGCGGCATGGAAAACAGCGGAACTGTGTGTGAGTTTGGGCTGTTCTAAGGTTATTCTTGAAGGAGACTCCTTGAAGGTTGTAAACGCTTTCAACAAAGAGGGGGAAAGCCGTAATAGATTTGGACATGTAGTCCAGGATGCAAAAATGCTACTTCAAAGGATCCAATGTTGGAAGGTGTGTCACGTGAGGAGAATGGCGAATGAAGCTGCTCATACTTTGGCAAGATCAACATTAGATTATAAAGAGGAATAGTTCTGTGGAGATATCATTCACGATTGTATCAGTCATATTGTAAGCACCGAGCAAGCTTTTTGAAGGCTAATTTCTAGCGGGTCCAAACTTTTTTTTTTTTTTTTGGGTTCTACTCTATGTTTGGAAAGATTAAAAATGAAATACTTTTCAATTGTTTGCTTTTCAGAAACAATTTTTCAGTTACACAAATGAATTCTTGGATATGACCACATAGACAACACTTTTCAAAATTTTTTTTTCTCCGAAAATAATTTTCAAAACACAAACCTAAAATATTTTTTGAAAATTATACCAAACAGGTCTTCCTCTGCTAAGCTAAAATAAAATAAAATAAAAGGTTTCTCATGAAGCTATCACAATCCTTTAATATAAGATTATGTACAAAAATCTTTTTGTTTTCCTTTTGAAATTCACAGAGGCGCTTGGACAAGGGGAAAATTTTTTAATTTTTTAATTTTTAATTTTTAATTTTTTTTTTTTTAGTATTATTGGCTTGGAAACCTTAAACAAACAATTTAGATTCTGGTTGTAGGATTAGGAATGATTCATGATTTAGGGTGTGTTTGAGATTGTGATTTCACAAGAATAATCTATGTTTTTAAAAGATATCGCAAAATGTAAGGCGTTTGGCATTGCGATTTAAAAAACACTTAATCTAAAATAGGAAGAAAAAAAAAAAGTGATTTCTACAAGCAGACTAAGTTGTGCTTATTTAAAAATGAGCGAATTTAAACAAAAATCATGATTTCACTTAACAAATATTTGATAAAAAAAAATACCTTTTAACATGTTTACCACGTGCCTTTGTGATTTTAAAAAGTAGCGATTTCAAAAACGCAATTTTTAAAAACGTAATTTTTAAAATCGTACTTATTGAAACCGCAATCCCGAACGAACCCTTACTAAACTTGAATGAATCTGCTTGAGGTATTCCCAATATTGTTTTTCATTGTATGGATAAGAACTAAGAAATTCGTAAAAATTTCTAAAATGAATAAATTTTATTTTGTATAGTTAAAAATTTCCATGAATCAACATTTTTATTTCTTGAATAAATATATTTAAAAAGATTAAAGTTAAAGTACTTTGATAGATATAATTATTTGATTCCCTTATTTATTATTTATATATATAAAAAAAAAAAATTACTTTGATAGATGTATATCCTCATATCGACTGTTAAAATTACTATTAGATCAAAATTTATATTTTCTCCATCTCTTGTCCATATGTTTCATCAAAAAAAAATGCTATGCCTCATTCTCGTCACCATCTCTCAACCATCTTCATACTTACTTTATTTTAAATTTATCATTGAATACGTAGAACCTGTCACCCACATGTAAACCTACAAATCCAATGGTGGATTTGAATCAATTAAAAAAAAAAAATGGTTAGGAGAATGAGTCTCACAAATTCAATGATAAATTTGCTCATTTATTGTACCAAGATGGGATAAGAAGGGGCAAAAGATGAAAACCAAACATTAAAGATAAAGAATGAGTCTCACACACTTCCACTTTTTTACACCAATTTTCTAAAACTCATAAGTGATTCTTAAAATCACAATTGAATTAAAATTCAATAAAGATCTATCATAAATCTAATGATAGTTTTAAAAGCCATATATGAATGTGAAAAAATAAGTATGTGAAAATGAGAGTATGTATAGCATAGGGGCGAAAGCACATACATGCTAAGCTTGGGTGGACACCAAAAGTTTTTATAAATTAAAAAAAAAAAACACTATTAAATCCACTATTATTCCTAATATTTCACCTTTCATCTGCCAAATTACTTTTTCAACCCTCAAATGACAAGTTGAAGTATTAAAGTCTACTCTGAGAACTCTCTCAATTCAAATTCTTTCTTAATTTATGACTAATGTGGCTTTTCACATTGCACAAAGAAGTGAAAATATTAAAAAAGTTAATATATAACAATAAAATTACATTTATTTTCACAATGCTCAAGCTGGATGTGTGTGAAAGGACATATAGTAACAAATGCTTCTTTTTTTTTTTTTTTTTTTTTTTTTCCCAAGTCGTAGTAATAAAATAGCTTATGAATATAAAATGGTTAATTAAGAGAGAAAAACTTATCTTTCACCCTCCTCAAGTTTTATAGTAAAAAAAAAAACATTTCCTCTTTTTCTGTTCTTATGTATGAAACAAGTTTTTCTCCCTAGCAGAACTAACACAAGGTTTGGAGGCTCGAGTCCCCAATTTTTTTGTTTTGTCTCCCTCTCTCAAAATTTTGGTTCCAGCCTTATATATATAAACATATATAGATCTGGTAAGATATGTCAGTGGCTTGGCTCTCATGCTCTCAGCAGACCAAGCCGTTGATGTGAGTGCAGCGGCCCGAAAAGTAAGCCGACGCCAACACAGACGGTTTTAATAAATATATGGTGATCTGGGGCGCCATCAAAACTCCACCCTCGTCCACTAGTTTCTCTCCGCCACGCTCACGACAACATATATTAAAAACGGTGCAAAAAGACAAACAAAACCCTTCTTCAGTATCCCTACATCGCATTCCTGTAAGAAGAGCAATTCCGACATTTCCTGACACGGCCTTCTCAACTAAAAGTATGCATGGCCAGTTGTGGGCGCACTAAAATCAGGGTACGTTTGGTATTTCACACTTCTTGACTAAACAACAAGTGGCTGCCCCCTCTAATTTTTATTTTTTTATTTTTTATTTTTTAAAAGACCAAATAAGAAAAACGAGAAAATAGAGCCGCCCAAGTCAATTTGGTTTCATTTATTACGTGATTGGTTGTATTTGCTATTTTTCTCACTCTGCTACAAATCGCTCTGCTTTCGTCGCTTCTTTTTCTTCTCCACCTGGGTCTTTCAGCAGCGGGATGACTCCGGGCACTTCACAGATCTGCCAGCTTTTCGGAGATTTTCTGTAAATTGATTATCAGGGTATAACTGCAAATTATTCGTCCTTTTTATAATAATTATTATTATTTATTTCTCTTTTGTTGGTGTTATTTCATTTGCTGAAACTTGTTATATTTGGGTTTGAAATTTGTGATTTCTTGGGTTTTTTTACCGTGTGGTTTGGGATTGTTAGCATTTTTGGTTGTTGGGTATTCTCAGTTCTCTTCTCAGCTTTTATACTCTAATCTTTGCAGAAATTTTTTAATCTGCTATTTTTTGATTAATGGTATTTAAGTTTTTTGTTCTTGTTATATTTTTTTTTGTTGGTGTAAATGATTTGGGTTTTAAATTCTTAGCTGAACCGGTAACATATTTGATCTGGTTTTTTTTCTTGATCGGGTTCATTGAAAATTCATATGGTGCTCATAGGGCTCGAGTCTCTCTCTTTTTTTTATTTTTTTTTAATTTTTTTTATTTTTCTTGTGTTCAGGGGCTTTTGGTTTTTGGATAGATCTCAAATGTTAGTATTTTGATTTATCAGAAATTTCCATGGTTAATAGTTTGCGTTAATTTTAGTTCTTCTGTTTGTTATAATATTCTGCCAAAATAAAAAATAGTATTCCAATAAATCTGATATACTGAATTCATTTTAGGTCGACTGGAAGATTTTTTTGGCTTATTTTTGTTTTGAAGAAATTAATGGCTAAGTTCTGTTGGTGAACTAATATTTAGATATGGAAGTGCCTCTTGTTTTATTTCCATGTCTGAAGCTTTTACCTTTTCATGTGGTCTAGTTTCACAGAAGAACAGCCATAAATTTGCTTAGTGGGGGGCTTTCAGCTGGTTTGCATACATTGTTGAAGATGATACTGAGCGGAAGAGTTGAGGATGGAAAGAGAAAGTAGGAAATAAAACAGATTGATTACAATCTTCAGAAGCTACATCCATCTGCAGTTGAGTGCACTTGTTAATCAGTAAAACAAATTAACAATCAGGAGGAAGAATTGGCATTTATCAGGTCTGGACAGCATACTGCTCAGTACAAACAAAATGGATGTGGCTTTTTCTCCTGTTAAGTTAGTGAAGGTCAGAAGTCTTTGCCGAAGGTTTACCTCTTCTTTTAATAATTTATATAAAATCTGTAGGTTTTCTTCCCAGTTAAGTGCTTTGTTGCAATGTCCCTTTTGAAAGAAAAATTTGGGTTCCTTTTTTTGAAGTTATGCACTATCTATATCTACGAAAGAATACAAAATTCTCCACATCTTCCTTCAACTCCTTGTTTTTTGGCACATGTTATTTAAGTATATAAAGAGGTGCTGCTCAATGAGTACGGATTTATCTCATTGTGTGAAAGTCATCTTTAGCTAGTTCTCTAGTCCTTGTCTTATGATTAATGATTTGTTTCATCAACTTTATGATTGATTTCTATATGGTAAGCTCTCATTATCTTTGCAATATATAGGCTAATAAGAGTTAACAAGAAACTCAGGATGCATCTTTGTTGAATGAGGCATGGAATTAAATTAGCATTGTAATTATTCTTTGATGTAGTCGTGTCCCATCACACTCCCGCGTACATACGAAACATCATTTTGTTTAGTTAACAGCTTATACCATCATTCCTTCCTATCTAACAGTAACATGATGTGGCTTGAAATCATGCCTTCTCCTGTTGATTTCAATTTGCAAGCTGAACTGCCTTCTCGTTCAATCTATGAAGTTTATGTTCCTTGGTGGCGAAACATCACATAGGAACAACTAGGGCATCCTTGTTACCTGATATTTTTCTTTTATATAATATCTGTATAATGTGGAGGAACCTATAGATAGAAATGGGCAGATAATATTTCTAAACAAATAGTGACTGATGTCTATATGTACCAGACCTAGACGGTTGCACATGAACTACATTTTCAGAAAGCCTGCAGTAGTTTCCAATTTTGTACCATTTAGCAGAAGTAGGAAGGCCCTTATAATGTGGTACATGCTTGGTAAAAGGTTTACAGATTGTTGATAACTAGTGACTTGAAACGTAAATAAAGTTTCTTTATTATTTAGTTACCAGCAATGCCACATGCATTCGTAAGGCACTCCTGCCATATACTGGCCATTTTGATTTTAGTGCGACTATGTTAAAATGCAGCCACTTTAAAAGGGTGTAACTTTGATTTTTTGGGAGATTTTCAGTTTTGGCAGTTATGGAATTTTTATTATGTGGAGCTCAATGTCCAAGGGAAACAAAAACCTTTTTATGTGTTGAAGTCATGTCATATAATTATAGGGCTAATGATCCAGATATATATAGGGCTAATGGGGTTAATGACAGCTTAATTTTATTTCTCAAAAAAAAAAAAAAAAAAAACCAAGGCTACTCATCGGAGGCGGAGGCAGCTAGGAAATTAGGGCTGTGGAGAAGTCGGAGGTTTTCCGGCGCCTCCAACTCAGGTGGAGACCGAAGCCGGAAACTCTATTTCTGACTCCGATGGAGTTGATGCCCAGCCCTATTAGAAAACATTACTAAACAGGCCCTCTTTTCTGCAAATCCTAGAATTTTGTTTTTCTTTTTGTCAGTTCTGGGGTTGTTTTTATGTCGAAGATTGAACTCTAGTATCCTTGGAGCATTTCACGGCTGTCCTTTACTTCATAACCTCTCTTACCCTACCCCTTAAAGGATCGGAAGGTGTCCTGAAGTCATACAGCGGATTGAGTTTTATGGTGACTAATGACCGTACTTCCATGCGTGCATAATATAAATCATGGCTTGTAAATGTAAATAATGTGGTTGTACTCCAATATTTTTGAATGAGGCTTCCATGCTTTTAGATCTTGGTCTTGTGGTTTTGAATTGATAGTAAATTGAGACGGCGATTTCAAGTTTTGATAGATTTGCTAAATGGGGTTAATGACTTAGCTGAATTTTATTTTTCAATAACTTAGCTAATAGTTTGTGGATCAATCAGAAAAAGATTATAAGTGACTTTGTATTTTAGGATTTTGAGTTCGAATAATGCCAAAGTTTATTAATTAGAATATCCACAATCTTGTTTTGCAACCAATTGTGGAAAAAAAATTTCATATCTAATTCTTTTCCCAATTTGACTATTTGATTTAAATGCAGTCTTCTTTTTTCTTTATTGCCAGGGTTAATGAAGCTATATGGTTTTTCAGTTAGGAGCACAAGAAGCTCCAAAGATCTCTGCACATCCATATTAACCATTCTTATTAAAGGGTTCTATCCAAGAAATGTTATCAGATACTGCTTAATGTGCTTTGACTAAAAGATTCTTCTGTGCTGTTGGTGCCGATATATACTAAAGATGGACAGATCAGACACATCTGGCTTTGTTAGTGGGGGAAGTGGGATATTAGAATTTCTTCTACTTTTTCATTTAGTTCTGATATATCGGACTGCTTGTAGCACATCGTAAAAAGTGTTCTTTTAGTTGGGATTTTCATAGCTGTAGTGCACAGAGTCAAGAGAATGGATCTGAACAAGAAGGGGGTTCTTTTATCTTATGATGGAGAACTAAAAAAAAATGACACCTTCGGCGACACTACCCTACGCTTGAATTGCCTTGGTTTTGGAGGTGGCGATGCAGGTAGATCTAGGTGTAACCAGAGCAGTCTTGGGGTTAACTTCCCCAATGCTTCTGATGACAGTTGCCGATTGGTGCTTGGGTTGGGTCCAACACCAAGTGCATACTCTGATAGTTATTACAATGTGGACTTCAAGAAGAACAAGGGATTAGCTACAACATTGCCTCAGAGGTTTTCAGCTGGGGGTGATTCAATCCTACAACTCAGTCTTTCCAGAGGTACTAACGACTCTTCAAGTGTGCTTGATATTTCAGTTTCAACAGAGACTGATATTAATAACTTCTCTCTCCGAAACCAAGTATCTGCTGAAGATAATCATCTTATGATTCCTGTTGTTGACGAAGGCTCTACCTCAGCAAAGAAATCAGGTGGGTATATGCCATCACTTCTTTTGGCTCCAAGAATGGACAGTGACAAGGTTTCGATCCAAACTCAAGTTCTAGAGCTTGGGGCTAAATCCCAGCCGAGCCATGAACCATCCACTACCTCAGAGTACTCAGTTGGCACTAGCTCTGAGCAAGCAACTACAGGAGCATCTTCTGACCACCGCAGCAGCAATTTTAAGAAATGCAAATTTTTGGGCTGCACAAAAGGAGCACGAGGGGCATCTGGTCTTTGTATTGGTCATGGGGGCGGACAGAGATGCCAAAAACAAGGGTGTAACAAGGGTGCTGAGAGCCGAACCGCCTATTGTAAGGCCCATGGTGGAGGCAAGAGATGCCTGCACTTGGGTTGCACTAAAAGCGCTGAGGGGAAGACGGAATATTGCATAGCACATGGTGGTGGCCGACGATGTGGATATCAAGATGGGTGCAACAAGGCTGCGCGGGGCAAATCAGGCCTTTGCATTAGACATGGAGGGGGTAAGAGGTGTAAGGTGGAGGGCTGCACCCGTAGCGCTGAAGGACAAGCTGGTTTGTGCATCTCTCATGGGGGTGGACGCCGTTGTCAGTACCAGGAATGTACCAAGGGTGCACAAGGGAGCACTGTATTTTGCAAGGCACATGGTGGCGGAAAGCGTTGCATATTTGCCGAGTGCACCAAAGGTGCCGAAGGGAGCACGCCATTGTGTAAGGGGCATGGTGGAGGAAAGCGTTGCCTCTTTGATGGTGGTGGAATTTGCCCAAAGAGTGTCCATGGGGGCACGAACTACTGTGTTGCCCATGGTGGTGGAAAGAGATGCGTTGTAGCAGGTTGCACAAAGAGTGCACGTGGCCGCACAGATTGTTGCGTTAGGCACGGGGGAGGGAAGCGGTGCAAATTTGAAAACTGTGGGAAGAGTGCACAAGGGAGCACAGATTTCTGCAAGGCGCATGGTGGGGGAAAGAGATGCACATGGGGAGAGGGAAAATGCGAGAAATTTGCAAGGGGCAAGAGTGGTCTTTGTGCTGCTCACAGTAGCATGGTGCAGGAGTGGGAGGCAAACAAGGGAGGCCTAATTGCACCAGGGCTCTTCCATGGTCTTGTATCTGCTGCTTCAATTTCAGGAAGCAGGTTTGGGAACACTAGTTTTTCTTCCAGAGTTAGTGTTGCCCCGAACTGCATTGGGTCGTTGGAAAAGCCGGGGAAAAAGCAACATCTCATACCCCCGCAGGTGTTGGTTCCTTCATCAATGAAGTCATCAAATTCAAGTTTCTTGAGTGCTGAGAAGGCAAGGGGGGGAGGGATGGATGGGCAAGGCATTGGCATTGACAATAATGGTGGGAGCAAAAGCTTCGAGTTTATGGTTCCGGAGGGGAGAGTCCATGGTGGGGGTCTCATGTCATTGTTTGGGGGTAATCTGAAGAATGCAATTGATGGGATATAAATTCAAAAGATGTACATTTTTTATGTTGTGAATTAGGAAGATTTCAATGGTGAATTGTGCATAAGGTTGGATATGCTTGTAACGTTCAAAAGACTCATAAAATAGTTTGTGTCAATGAATAGGGTTTTTATGTTGTGCTTTTTTATTTTTTTTATTCTTTCAACTCTGCTTCGCTCTCCAAACAGCCTAGAATGCGTGTATGTTTTTTTTTATTTTTTTTATTTTTTATTTTTTATTTTTATTTTTTATTTTTTTTAATATGTTTTATTTTGAGCAATATATATATATATATATTCAAAATAAGACGGCGGTATGTATATTCACGCCCATTTTGTAAAGGTTGAAAATCGTAGTCCCTAGTTTGCACTGAAAGCTCACCACAGAAATTATAGCTGCGTCCAATCAAAACAAAAGCTTCTTTGTTGTTCAAAGTCCTAGCTTGCTATCTCTGAGGTTTATTACTCTTTTCAAATTTCCAGCTGATTCTCTATTCTTCACATTTCCGAATTTCATGAATTTTGTATTGTTTGTTGCTACTCGATTGATTTTCTGTTGATTATTTTGTTGAAATTTTCAGTTGATTCTCTGTTTTTCACATTTCTGAATTTCATGAATCTTGTATTGCTTGAATCTTTTATTGTGAGGCTCGATTGAAAGTTCTTTTTTTGTTTCTACAACCTAAATTCAAAATCTATCACATGTTCGAGAAGTTCACCATAAAAACAAGAAGAAAAAAGCAACAAAAAAAATTTGTTACAGTGCTATTATGGAAATAAACTGTAAATAGAACTAAGTAAGAAAAGAATGGAAGTCTCCACAGAGAAGAAATGGAAAGGTGAGAAGAAGTTAAGTAACTTCGAGGGTTACTTAACCTCTTAAGCATGTTCAAGTATGTCAAACTTCAAGTTCACAATAAATAATTGTCTATCAAGATATTGATTACATTCTCATTCGGGCTATTTATACATCCTTCCTCAACTAATACTTCAACTAATTAAGCTATATTATAACCTTTCTCAACTACTTAACTGTATTATAACCTTCTAAACTAGCTAAATTATATTATAACAGTACCTATTACACTACTCACCTCTTCAAAGCAGCTAGCCCACAAGGTGCACTTGAAACAAAATGAATTCAGACACGGCTAATAGTCCATTACAAAAGGCACATATAACACTCCTCCCTTCTCGAAGCTCTATTGCATGTGCTTGTCTTTATTCTTAGTTGGAACCAGCTGTAAACCATTGTTACCCATAAGCTTCTCTACGATCTCCATGTGCCCCTCTACTTTAGAAAAGCAATAAACTAGTGTCTGCCTTCACAAGTGTGTCCTTTCATCTTCCAATATCAACCGGTTGTTGTGTGCAATTGAAAGAAAGCTGCCAAAAAACACAATGCAGCTCAAGGCCCAAATGCAGTCCAAAGCTTGACAACTGTGCCCCTTCCATCCCAGTCCACATTCTCTTCTTCCAGCGCCATCGATGTTTCAAAAAAACAACATGCACATCATCCTCCTTCGAGTATTGAAACACAAACGAACTCCAAGATTCAATCTCAGCCTGCTGTACAGTCTTTTGCTTCCAACCTATCTTAAACACCCACCACTCATAATCCCAACACATATCCCTCATTAGCACTATTTCCGACTCCAGCATTTTATCAAACACGTAATCTTCATCATGATAAGTCTTACCATTATGTTGAAATTTCAAAAATTTGGTGGAAAAGGGGCGGAATTTTTTCAAGAATTTGGTGCTACAAATTGAATTTGGGATTACCTTCACTTCGATAGATTCTGAGAGGCTCAACTCCTTTTGGCTTGGTTGAATCATTTGGTCGAAGAGATGTTGATTACCTTCAACCGGATTTGTTTCTTGCATCATCTTGTTTTCTGTTTCTTCTTTTTCTTGATCCAACTTGTCAGTGTCCTTGACTTCTTGATTTGTTTGGTCACACTTCTCTGCTCCTTTCTTGAATTTTTCTTGGGTCTCTACATTCTCATTCAAAGGAGACTTAATTTCTTCTTGCTGTCTCCCAACTTGCTGACCATGATAGGCAAGAGCTACAGTCTTACCCCATTGTTGCACTCTTACCTCTTCCTTGCCCACCTCCTGGCTTCTCCAAACAGTCTCCCTGCCTAAAGCTGTAACCATCCCCATCAATTGCTCCAATTTTGCTTCCAAGGAATCCATTCTTAACTCTTGGACATTTTCTCGCTGTTGTTGCTGCCACTCTTGCGAAAATTTTGCTTGAAGGGCTTCTACAAATTCTTCCCATGTCTCAAAATCCGAACTTTTTGCTTTCTTGAACCAAAATAACGCCTCCCCTTCCAGGTAGCATGCTGCTAAGGGCACTCTCCATTGCAAACGTATTCGTTCAAAGGAGAAAAATTTGTTGGCATTCCTTACCCAGGCTGATGCATTACGCCCATCAAATTTGAAAAGCTTTACGGCCATGGAATCGAACGGCTTTGATACCACTAATAACTCTGCTGTTATGGAAATACACTTTAAATGGAACTAAGTAAGAAAAGAATGAAAGTATGGAAGAGAAGAAGTGAGAATCTTTATTGAACAAATGAGTAACTTTGAAGTTCACAATGAACAATTGTCTATCAAGATTACTTTCTCATTCAGGCTATTTATACATCCTCCCTCAACTAACACTTCAACTAATTAAACTGTATTATAACCTTCTCAACTACTAAACTGTATTATAACCTTCTCAACTAGCTAAACTGTTATAATCTAAACTATATTATAACGGTACCTATTACAAAATTCGTCCAAAGCATTGATGTTTCTACTGGAAAGTGAATCAGCGCAATTCAGATTGTTCTTCGTTTTTGTAATTTGTTTTTCCTCTCTCTCTCTCTTTCTCTCTCTTGTTTATTCAACGATTTGTCTCATTTTTCTCTCGTTTAATTCATTAAATTTTCATTTGAAACGACTGGAATTATCCGATCGTAAGTCTTCTCTCCGTATTACCATGGCATAGAAGAATATAATTTACGCGGGAAATTCAAAATGTTGAAAACCTAATTTCAAAAGCAAAGCCGAAAGCAATTTATCCCTAAATTTCACCGAGAGAGAGTGAGAGGAAGAAACCTTAGGAGATTTGGCATGAGTCTCGGGCAAAATCACGGAATCTTATTTTCGGAATTGCAGGAAAGCTCAACATCCAATGGAAGGCTTTTACAGTGACAGCAGCAACTCAAAGCCCCCTGGACTCAGGAGCAACCTAAACGGCAACGCATCGATGGACAACCTGTCGCCTCTTGGAAGAGGCCGCTCCAGCTACTACAACGAGAACATCGACCTCGGAGAGTCGCCGCTCTTCAGGTACCTCCGCGCGGGGTCTCCGGACTCCTTCAAGTACGCGCCGCTCTCTCCGGTGGAGAACTTGGAGGTGGCGAGGTCGCCGACCGTCTACTCCACGCCAGTGAAGGTGGAGGAGGACGTAGTGGTTATGGATGGGATTCTGGTCACCTCGGCAATTCCGGCTGGAAGGTTCGCGAGGTCCGTCACCGTTTCAGGAGGCTCCACGACGTCGTCTTCTTCTTTGTCGTCTGGTGGGAAGAGTCTCTACAAGACCGACATTTGCCGCTCCGGGGAGGATTCTGGAAGCTGCCGCTACGGCGACAAATGCCAGGTCAGCTCCCCCCACCCCCCTACACACTAATTAATCTCTTACTTTGACCGATTATCGGACGGTTCCGATTTCTCATCATGACATCGAAATAGTCATCATCTTTTAATGGCTGAGATTTACAAAATTAAAAAATATATATATTTCTTTTAGTTATATAATGCCATTTCTTTTCTTTTTCTTTTTCTTATTTTGTTGGTAGGCATGCAAAAGGATTACTTATATCTGACTGTTAACATACTTTAATAAGGGCATTTGTGTATTTCTGCTGTGATTTTGTTAAGGCACAGACACACAAGCTATACAGTGGCATTGGAACAGGAACATACGGGCCAAAGAGTCGCTTTGTTTATCAGTTCATGGCAGCAGCATCCCAAACAGCCTCACCCACCAAAGCAGAATGCAGGATCAAAAACCTCTCCACCACTTGTATCACTGGCGGCGACTGGTCTCCCCAAGATGATGGCATTGAGGTTGTGCTGCCACATTCTTCAACTGGAAATCCTCCATCAAGGAAAGACGTGAATGTCTATGTTGAGAGTGATCTTTATGGTCCTAGGAAGAAAAAGAGATTGCCGGTGTTTGATGAAATTTGCTCATGATGGTTTCTCAGAACAATCTATATACTATACATGCTCTTCTAATATTTGGGCCTCTCAGTTCGTGGGATTAGAATAATCATCCTACACTTATGTGTCGCTTTGCTTTTTTCTATGACACATTTACTATACTACCTCCTATCAAACAACTACAGTATTATTACATTTGGATGTAGTTCCCCCAAATTCTCTGGATTTTTTCGTCTTTTACATCCCATCCATCCTCGATCATCAGCAAACTAATCTGATCAGTTCATAATTTATTTGTCTTTTTAAGAAGTTTGGCTTGCAAAATAAAGTTCCCAATCCTTGGGAGGATACGATGGATTGTGGATCTATTTTCTTTTTCAACATCCAAAAAAACACTAGAAGAATGAATGGCGTGGAGACACATGGAAAGGTGAGCCACATAAGCAACAAAACCAGCTCCCACTCAGAGTGGCCATCCCATCCAATCCTATCATCCGAAACCCAAAAACCTCATCCAAAAATGACTCTCTTCCTCTCTCCCTCTCCCCCGCCCCAATACGCCCACCACCAACACCGCGTTC